>NC_047516.1:1420723-1542273 GCF_902827115.2 Pseudochaenichthys georgianus
TAATTTATTTCCCCTCATTGTAGCGACCAGAGAGGGGGGGGGGCGGGATATATCCAGTCTCTGATAGTGTTACGTTATTATGAGAGTGCTCTGTTTAATTCTGAAATGGTATATATTTATATAAATATATATTGTGTGTGTGGGTATGTGTGTGTCCACATCTGTAGCCTGTTATTGTCTCATTATTACCGCCATGTGAATGAATTAAAAGTAAATATATAAGTGTCATGAACACATTGTACTTCAGACAGAGGGCTGCTGTGCCTCCTGTCATCATTAATGGACGTCTCTTTAAAATAACCGCTCAGAGGGAGAGGAGTTCTTCATTTCTCTAACCGCCTTCTGCTTCCCCTCGTCTCTCCTCGGTTCCCCTCCTGACTACATCCGTTCGCATCTCCTGTGGGCGGGACTAAGTCTCGAGGATAGGAGTCGAGGAGGGGAGTTAGATAAATGAGAAAGGGCCCGGGGCTCCGGCACCGACACGGTGGGCTAGTTACCCTTCCTCAGATGCCTGTGGACACGGCCGACGGGGAACTGGAGCCCGGCCCGGGAGGAGCGGGTCTTTTTTTTTTTTTATGGCACAATTTTATTTTACAGATGTTTATCAATTACAATCAACTCGTGAATATTTCGTATTTCAACAAAAAAAAAAAATACCAAGCAGCAAAGCCAATACTGGCTATAAAATAGCTCCACCTTTGCTTCAAACTAAGGTGATGAACAAATTGAAAATACTAATTATAAACAAATATGATTTATTAATAAATGAGAACTTTTTACATTTGGTAGATGTTGACAAAGCACTCATAAATTGTAATATTTCTATATCCCTAATAATCTTCAAAACGCTCTTTGGTCTTTGAAGGCTCTATCCAGACTATCTTCTGGTTATTGTCTGCATCAATCCCTATTATCTCTTACAACAACAAAAAAACAACATCTGGACATAACCGCAAGACTGTAACCTCTTCATATTCTGTGAGATTGTGTGAGTCAATTACTAGCCATATCTCACACATTGCTGTTTTGAAATCATTGCTATGTGGATGACAGTTGAACTGGATGATTGTAACATGTATGCCATCTGCTGCAAAGAAGCAGAGTGAAGCTCCTCATACCATAATACAACCTTTGAGTACAGACACCGTCCTGCAGAGAGCACACAGCCCAACAGCAGGTTGTTGTGTTAGCGTCATTTTACAAAACGTTTGCATAAGACGCTAAGACTAGCTGGTCCATTGTAAAGGTCGTCCACCTTAAAATGAGCAGTGGTTCATCAACAGTCCAGTGGTTAAACGTATACAATCAGAATGACAAAACATGAAAACATATTGTCCGCAGACAGATTTCTCTCACGTTTGTGAACAGTCATAAGACTTATTCATTGTCCTCTCCATCGGCTTGCTGTTTCCATGTGTTCAGCTGAGCTGCTGACTGGAGGCTCTGCCCTCTCCGTTATCCTCAGTTTGAATGTCATTAAGCCGTGAGGACTGACGACCAACACACTTGTGCCTTTTGAAAACACCACGCCATTTAAATCTTTTGTCACAAACATTGCAGCTGTATATTTCCTCTCTTGTTGGGACTCTCATGTGTTTCTTACATTTCCTCTATGTGAAAAAGCTTTCTACACAGACTGAGCATTTTGAATGCTTTCTCTCCTGTGTGGGACTCTCATGTGTTTCTTTAAATATCCCACTCTGTGAAAAAGCTTTCTTACAGACTGAGCATTTGAATGCTTTCTCTCCTGTGTGGACTCTCATGTGTGCCTTTACAGTTTCCTTCCGTGAAAAATCTTTCTTAACAGACCTGAGCATTTGAATGCTTTCTCTCCCGTGTGGACACTCATGTGTTTGATCTAGATCTCTTCTATGTCTAAAAGCTTTCTGACAGACTGAGCAGCTGAATGGTTTCTCTCCAGCACTACGTCGGGGATCACTGACAGATTCTTGTCTATGTTTCAGTGAGCTTGAGCTGAGGCAGGTTCTCTGGTCTCCTTCCAATCAGCACTGTCCTTCAGTGTCAGGTTCAGAAGAGTCTTCAGTGTCTTCAGAAGAGTCTCCAGTGTGGTCCTCAGTCTTTGGTGTAAACTGCTCTTCCTGGATCTGAGTTCCTTGGCTGGTTCTGGTCCTCCACAGTCCTCTCCACCAGCTTCTGTTTCCATGTGATCAGTTTGTCTTTGATGAGGCTGAGAGGACTGAGGTTTCTCTTCATCATCTTCACTCTTCACAGGGTCAGGAGTGAAAGTGGGCTTGGTGATATCAGCCTCCTCCAGCTCCTGAAGCTGCTCCCCCTCCTGTTCCTGCTTAATGTGTGGGGGGGGCTCTGGGTCCTCCCTGGTCCAGACTGGTGCTCCCCTCCTGCTGGTCAGGGGGAGGCTCTTCTTTAACCCACCACCAGCTGCTGGACATCTGCTCTGTGTTTCCGAAGCTGAGGCTGTCTAAAACAGCGTCCAGTAGTTTCTGGAGTCTCTCGTTCTCCTCTTTGGAAAGAGACAGCTCCTCCTCGAGCTCTGCTATTGTTTGTTCAAACAGAGCAAATATCTCTTCATTAGCAGCAGTGACTCGCTGCTTCTTCGACGACAGCAGCATTTGGGACTTTACTCATGTTTCCTAGATCACCTTTTCCTGCAGACTACGTTAAACACACCCGTTTCTCTCTCCGTCAAACTCTCAATCTGACTAGTGTTGCTAACGTGTTTCCAGCTAGCATGCTAAGCTAGCTCCTGTAGTCCGAGGTAAACGCTCCAGAAAAAAGAGCACAGAGTCCATTCGGAGGTTTATCCAGACACACAGATGATGGATCAGTAGAGCTGGAGCTCACACACACTTTCTCAGGAACACAGAGAGAGAACCGAAGCGACGAGACGCAGCACTGCAGGGCTTCGAGTTATGTGTGAGTTCCGGTCTTGCCTCTTCCTGATATATGATTTCTCGGGTTTCCAACGAACTGTGGCTCTCTGCTCGCCACAGCGGCTATTTATATCCACCAGCTGCTCTCTGATTGGCCATCAACGAGCGTATCGACGATCGTCCAATCAGAAGGGAGCTCACGTTGGGAAGGCTCTTTATGCGGCTTATTTAAAAATAAAACAGGACACATTTAACCAGACCATAACCCTTAATATAAAAAGTGTTTGATAAATAATCCCACAGAAAAACTTGTTGACATTTTCAGTGCATCCAGAGAATGTTAATTATATTCAAATGTGTTAAGTTTGTAAGGTTTAAACACATTAATATGAAAACAATCCCTTAAACTAAAATGTGACAAATCCAATCTAAATGACTGCGATATATTCCCTGTACTGAAGTAATACTAAAAAAACACAATATCTGCATTAAAATAGTACACTGTACAGTTAATGAAACATTAAGAGGTAAACAAACATAACATGTAAGTCGCTTTGGATAAAAGCGTCTAACACGTAACATGTAATGTAATGATAAGCTCTCAGAGGTGCACCAATCAGGGGGCTGCAGGTCTGGAAACAGGAGCTGTAGCAGTTGGCTTTGTCCCGTAAACACATCCTGAAGTTTACCTGTTGTCTAATGAAGTGGTGGAACACGCTGGAGATACCTGGCTGCATTACAAAGTGAATATCTATTTCCAGAGAAATATAGAATGTTTGGAAGTGTTTGGAAAGAGCTCAAACACAGATCAATACATAGCAAGCACACCATCTGTCAGGTGTGGCATGGCAACATACAGTATCATATCAAACAGGGATTTGAAGCCACTGCAATATTTCACATGTCAAATTCTGACGGCGTGAAAAAGCATGCAGACATCGTTGCTGAGGTGATAATACCTCCAGTTATTAACTGTTAAATCAAACGTTTATTCATGTTCAGCATTTGTAATGACTCAATAAATGCATTAGATATTATGCATATAGATATCACAATAACTATTTATGTTCAAACACATGACTACAAAAAGAGAAATAAAACATATAGCCTAAATCAAATGTGTAAGATAGAAACAAATGTATAACAATAATGTAATATTCTATTGGAAAGCATTTAACTCTCCTCTTGCTATGAAATAAACAAAGTACTGGAGTAATCAACTATTTCAAATGTATAGTAGAAAGTAGAATCGACAAGGAGTACTGCAGCAAAACATTATTAATGACAATTGAACACAGTAAACACAGAGTTACCCAAGATGTTTTAAATAGATTAGAATAGAATATTATTGCTATTGTCATCGTGCAAAGATAACAACATTTATTTGGCCTCTCTCACTGCAGTTATACAAATAAACACAAATACATTAATACATAAAAGCAACAATGCAATACAATTATATGTCAACGTGTATATTTACATAGTGCCAACAGATGCTATACAAATATCCATACATAATTGTGGTTGCAGTCTTTGAGGAGTGGAGTCCTGTGTATGTGTGTGTGTGTGTGTGTGTGTGTGTGTGTGTGTGTGTGTGTGTGTGTGTGTGTGTGTGTGTGTGTGTGTGTGTGTGTGTGTGTGTGTGTGTGTGTGTGTGTGTGTGTGTGTGTGTGTGTGTGTGTGTGTGTGTGTGTGTGTGTGTGTGTGTGTGTGTGTGTGTGTGTGTGTGTGTGTGTGTGTGTGTTCAGTTAGCTAACAACAAACGGAGTTACAGAAGACAACTACACTTTAACCACCTTTATATAAACGGTTGGGAAACGTTACATTATTTAATGAAAAAACGAGATTGATTTACTTTTGATAAGTTTCCTTTTTGTTGGACAACAGTTCCGTGATAATACTCTGTAGATGCTGCAGATACTAACAGCTGCTGCTCTGACTCTCCCTCTCTGGGTCTCCTCTCTTCTAACCGAAGGGGGAAACAGCGCAACTCAACAGAAAACTAATTATTCCTAATTTCCTACAATGTGCTTCTACTTTACTCAAGTACAAGATCTGAGTACTTCTACTTTTACTCAAGTACAAGATCTGAGTACTTCTACTTTTACTCAAGTTCAAGATCTGAGTACTTCTACTTTTACTCAAGTACAAGATCTGAGTACTTCTACTTGTACAAGATCTGAGTACTTTTACTTTTACCTTAGAAGCAGATCTGAGTACTTCTACTTTTACTCAAGTACAAGATTTGAGTACTTCTACTTTACTCAAGTACAGGATCTGAGTACTTCTACTTTTACTCAAGTACAAGATTTGAGTACTTCTACTTTTACTCAAGTACAGGATCTGAGTACTTCTAATTTTACCTTAGAAGCAGATCAGAGTACTTCTATTTTTACTCAAGTACAAGATTGAGTACTTCTACTTTTACTCAAGAACAATATCTGAGTACTTCTACTTTTACTTAAGTACAAGATCTGAGTACTTCTACTTTTACTCAAGTACAGGATCTGAGTACTTCTACTTTTACTCAAGTACAGGATCTGAGTACTTCTACTTTTACCTTAGAAGCAGATCTGAGTACTTCTACTTTACTCAAGTACTAGATCTGAGTACTTCTACTTTACTCAAGTACAAGATCTGAGAACTTCTCCTTTACTCAAGTACAAGATCTGAGTACTTCTACTTTTACTCTAAAACTAAAAACTATGCACCGTATAATCGGCCTGCACGTGCCGTTAACCTCCATGTTATCAAAGTCCAGCCAAAGCAGATCTCCTCTCATGACATAGAAGTCCTACAAATACAATTAGCCCTCCTAAATGTCAGATCTCTGAATAATAAAACCTTTGTAGTTAATGACCTGATTAAAGAAAATAACTTAGATTGCATCTGCTTAGTGGAGACATGGCTTAATAACGACACAGCTACATCAATAATGAGAGAGACCTGTCCACCAAACTATAGCTTTTATCAGCTGCCCAGAAATAACCGAAGAGGAGGAGGGGTTGCAGCCAGTTTCTCCTCAACATGTTTGTTCAGAATAACAGAACTAGGTGAGTTCATGTCGATGGAATATCTAGCCATTGAACTAAAAACTGAATCAACCATAATTGTCACAATATACCGTCCACCTCGACACTCACCATCATGTATACAAGAGTCCTCTGAGCTGATCTCACTGTGTTACCAGTTACGATAAGGTGATCCTAAACGGAGACCTGAATATTCATATCAATAAAAAAGCGGACTCCAAAGCTATAGAGTTTGCAAATCTACTAGATAGCTTTGATCTAACACAGCATATAATGAATGCAACTCACCGACATGGTAACACATTAGACTTAGTGATAACAACTGGACTAAACATCAATAATATCTCAATAACTGAGCTACCTCTCCGACCATCACTGTATATTCTTTGATGCTGAAATGACCCTGACTAAAACTAAAAAAGAAGTCATGGTTCAAAAAAGGCTCCTTAACGACAAAGCTGTATCAAAGTTCACCGATCTCATCAGACTCTATGAACCATACAGTCATGACAGCTCTCTGAATGAAATGGTAGAACATCTCAATGATGCTCTATCATCTGTATTAAATTCTGTCGCCCCACTAAAAACTAAAAAGAAATCGACAAGCAAAGCCTCCCCTTGGTTGAACTATAATGTTGTCAAGGAAGAAAAAAGGAAATGTCGTGCAGCAGAGAGAAAATGGAGGAAAACAAAATCCACTATCTGCTGTGAAATCTACAAAGATGCTTTAACTGCCTTTAACAGAACCATCCGACGAGCAAGGAAAGATTCTGTTTCCAATATTATGACAGAGTCCTTTTCTCCACTATCGATCAGCTGCTAAACCCTGTCTCTGCCCCCCCACCCCTTGCTCTGTTTTTTGAGAACAAAATAACTTCAATCAGAGCTAGTATCAATACTAGTGGAGGTGGAGATGAACCCGATCTCAGTAGAGTATGTAATGTATCCATGAGTAACTTCAAATGCATCACACTAAGCGAACTGTGTAAAACTGTTTCAGAAGCAAACTCCACAACCTCAGACATTGATCCCATCCCCACAACATTCTTTAAGCGAGTGTTTGATAGCATCTCCAGTCCTGGACGTCTTCCCTGATGCCTTTAAACAGCTGTTGTAAAGCCTCTATTAAAGAAACCTAAACTGGATAACAACACAGTAGCAAACCACAGAGCAATATCAAATCTACCTTTTATCAGTCAAATATTGGAAAGAATTGTCTCAGTCCAAATGAATTCCTATCTTAAAGAAAACAACATGTTAGAAGTGTTTCAGTCAGGTTTCAGATGATACCATAGTACGGAAACTGCACTCACAGGTAATTAGTGACCTCAGACTCAACTCTGATGCAAATAAAATCTCCATCCTTATCCTATTAGATCTCAGTGCAGCTTTTGATACTATTGATCACAAAATCCTAATAAATCCACTTGAGAAGCTTATTTGATTCTCTGGTTGGGTGTTGAACTGGATCAAAACATATATCAGAGGAAGGATGTTCTATATTAGTCCAGGAGGCCATACATCAGAGAAACATGAGAGCCGCTACGGGATTCCACAAGGGAGCTGCTTAGGCCCATTACTCTTTTCTCTCTATGTGTTACCGCTCGGCGACATCATCAGAGAGCATGGTATAGATTTCCACAGCCATGCGGATGATACACAATTATACATATCCGCTGAACCAAATGATGTGACAGCCATAAACTCCATTACCAACTGCCTGACAGCAATAAACAAATGGATGAACGATAACTTTCTTAAATTGAATGAGGACAAAACTGAAGTCCTACTTGTCGGCCCCAAATCAAAAAGAGAGATGCTAACAAATAATCTAGGAAGTTTAACCACTTGGATTAAACCGGAGGTGACAAGTCTCGGTGTCATCCTGGACTCAGATTTGAACTTCAACGCCCATTTAAACAAAGTGACCAAAATAGCTTTCTTTCATCTCAGAAACATAAATCACATGATGCAGAGAAGCTAATTCATGCTTTTATATCTAGACTACTGCAATGCACTATTCACTGGTCTCCCCAAGAAAGCTAGACTCCAGCTCATTCAAAACTCTGCAGCTAGACTGCTGACGAATACCAAAAGGAGGGAACACATTAGTCCTGTCTTAGCTACTCTACACTGGCTTCCTGTAACTTCTAGAATTGATTTGAAGGTGCTTCTCCTCACATACAAAGCTCTAAATGGACAAGGACCCAGCTACATTGCTGACTCTCTAATGAACAACACACACCCGCCAGAACACTGCGATCATCAGATGCAGGTCTATTAGAGGTCACCAGAAAGAGTCATAAGAAGATCGGTGATGCAGCCTTTGTAAACTACGCCCCAAAACTGTGGAACACGTTACCCAACAATATTAGGGAAGCCATTACGTTGGGCATTTTTAAAAGGCAGCTTAAAACCGATCTCTTTACCAAAGCATTTGACTGACTTTACACTATTATACTGCACTATTCTCTGTGATTGACATTGCACTATTTCTCTATGTTTTATTCCCCATGTTTTAATTATTTTATCCCATTTTATGCTTTGCTCTTGCTGCTTGTTTTACACTGATTTTACGTCTTATTTTTTACTGATGTAAAGCACTTTGAACTGAAATCCCCTATATGAAAGGTGCTATATAAATAAAGTTATTATTATTATTACTCAAGTACAATATTTGAGTACTTCTACTTTTACTCAAGTACAGGATCTGAGTAGGCCTACTTCTACTTTTACTTAGAAGTAGATCTGAGTACTTCTACTTTTATTTAGAAGCAGATCTGAGTACTTCTACGCAAGGGGGGGCCGCCCACTTTTCAGGCCTGCCCCACATTTTCGCAGCGGCGGATGCCGTGTACAAATCTCGTTTCAATAATTCCCTCTACTCGAAAGTCACATCTAAAACGCGATCTGATCTAGCTGTGTATATTTTGTTATTTTTTATTGTTATATTCAATCTCATTAGCTATAGGCATTTTTGAAGCTTGTAAAGGGAAGAAGACAGCTCGCCTCTCACGTGCCACTCTGCTCTTCCACAGCGCCGCTAACCCTCCCTCCCGCTGAAATTATGAATGTAAGGCGTATAGTATATCAGATAACACGGCAGGGTCCGTTACAGTTTTTTAAAATCTGATTTCAATTAAACAAAGTCTTAGCTTTCAGAATATTGAACTTGTTTCGGCAAATTCAGATGATAAATACAACTTTGAAGCTTGTAACGGCATAATTACAAGTAGAAAACGGAGTAACTTTACGTCACAGCCAACACACTCTCACTCCCTAAGGTCCAATAGCGACGTTTGGTCAGTGTCCGTGGCGTCCAGTTGTGACGCTCCTAGGCTCCTTCAGCGTCATAAAGGGACGCAAATAGCTTTCAACTGATTGCAATGTATTCCCATCTGCGTCGGGATTTGATGCTCATGGAAGCACGGCATTTGTTTGTGTCGGCTGCCCTTAAAGGCAATGTGAGCGTCCATTCCCATTGGATAACGGAGAATTGTACACCCGGAAGTAAGTATTCCCCTTACTGTCGATTGATTGTACAGTGATATCTGCACTACTCATCGACTAAAAAACACCAGATTATCCTTGTTAATTACACAACATTGATTGGTTTAAATTGTGTGCAATGCTTTTGTATTTTTCCCCTTCGATTCGGAGAAACAAATATTTTTTCTGAGAAAGGATGGCAGAAGACACTACATTACCCAGAATCCCCAGCTATCGTTTGGACTACACCATGTGCTCTGTTTGACAAACCCCGTTTTTTTCACCATTCATTCCGATGGCTGGCGTCTATGTCACATGATCTTCACATTTCTCCCTGCAGAAAAAGAAAACATTGCCGAACTTCGTTTTATTCTCGGTGGAAAATGCCTATTTTAAAGTTAGTTTGGCCATTAAAATGCGTTTTGATGTCATTTGATGCGAGAAATATGAGTTGTTATTTCAGATTATGTGTGCAGTGGATGTACATGATCTTTAGTTTGCTAGTTATTACGAAGATTACTTCAGGAAATCGCGACGTTTTCATTGTTACCAAGTAGTGTTAATTTCGTCAGCTATTTTTTAATTTAGTTTTAGTCTTAGTCCTGTGTTAAATTTCCTTTTTAGTTTTAGTCATATTTAGTCACCTTCATCCTGTTTTTATTTACTCATGTTTTAGTCGACTAAAAGTCTGAGCATTTTAGTCTTATTTTAGTCGACTAAAACAGTAAACATTTTAGTCAAGATTTAGTCGACTAAAAGTCTGAGCATTTTAGTCTTATTTTAGTCAAAGAAAACTAATTATTTTAGTCTACTTTTTGTCAATGAAAACGAGTCTTTTTTAGTCATCAGATTATATAGAACATTTCAGTCAAACTAGTCTAGCCAAAACCAATAATTTGTCATTTTAGTATATAAATAAATAAGATTATCTTGTCCTTATTTGATGAAAAACACAGGTTGAATGATTAAGAAAGCAGCTTTGCAGAGTATCTGGTCAGGTTTGTGGTGGTTTTACCAGCTGTGTTATGGCCACATTGCTTCCCTTCTGATGAAACAATGCATTCGCTTTTTTTCTCCGCCTCATTGTAGCGAAAATGGGCCCAAATATCACATCGTTTCTTTCTCCCAAGCAGTGGTGGCTTTAGACTTTTTCGTTGTCAGTCATTTTGACGGACAGGATTGTAACATTTCCGTCATTATCCATTATTATCCGTCGAGTGCACAATGTATCACTCACTCGCGCTGACGGGGGGTATTCGGTTAACGCGACCACTGCTCCTAAACCCTGTTGTTGCCATTTTATTTTCTGTTAAATAAGGTTAGTTAGACCATGAGTTAGACCTGAGTCTTCCTGACAGTTAATATTGTGCCGCTGCCCGGTGTAATTCAAATGTACCGCCGCGCGCAGCACAGAAACAGCTGCTGATCTGCTGCAGCACCGGAAATAGAACTGCTGGGAGACAAACTGACTATCAGAGATTTAACGTTATCTTTGATAATATTTCGTCTCCTCATTTTTCGTCAACGAAAGTAAAGAGAGATTTGGTCATAGTTTTTATTTAGTAAACTACATTTTCGTCTCGTCACTTTTCGTCAACGATATTGAATGATGATTTCGTTACAGTTATTGTTTACTGCCGTCGGTGCCGTCTCGTCATCGTCTCGTTTTCGTCATGGAAAAAAAGGTCGTTGACGAACATATTTCGTCATAGTTTTAGTCAACGAAATTAACACTATTACCAAGGTGGTTGCTAGGGACGCTGCTATCGATATTATTTCTGTTATGTTGTGTAACTGTTTAATGGTGTTATCTTTATTGCTACCCCCTTCCCCGTCAATGTATAGTGTTGGTCCACAGCCTAAACATATTAGTTTAACACAATCCGCATCTAAAGATACGTTATTTTCCCCTGTGCAATTCCTGTCTCACATCTCAGAGCACATTGTCATTAACAATTAACAAATACCGGAAACAGACAGAAAACCTTTTTAAAAAATAAAATAATACCTTATTCCGAGTGTACTTGCTTTTCTCTTTGAAAGTCATCACATACCGGCATTGTAATACACGGTTCGGCTGCATTAAATATTACATATCTGCCGTAGTTCTGTATTTATAGAGCCCTGATGAGAAGAGCTCTAGACAAACATGAGGAACTGAAAACGTGACGTGGATCATAAATATATCAGCCATTAAACAACATCTTACATTTCTTTTCACACAATACGTCTCCTTGCAGTATCAACACTAATTCGGCTGACTTTTATATTTGATCCAATTGGTAGATAGGCTGTATTTACACCATAAAGGTGCACAGCTGATATAAAGGGACACCTGGTGGTTAAAGCATGTTATTGAATTTCATTATTTTTATTATTAGATATTAATAGGATCCTTATAAAGTATATTCATTACTCGTTATTCTCTACTAATAGTTAATTAAAGACTGTATATAATGACTATTTTGCACATCCCGTTCAAGATTTCAATATTTTAAGGTTTATTGACATATCATATAGGCCTACACAACTATGGTGTAGTTCTGCACTGAATGAAAAACTTGGGTCGCAGGTTCCTCAACAGTCAAGACAAGACATCTATCAATATGTGTGCATACCTCCAGCAATGTTAACTATGTTGAAGCACTTATTTTAACTGATATTATACATAATGTATTATACTCTTATAAGATGTATGCAGATATTTCATCTCCGGCCTTGTCAGGTATTGAACAATCAATAAATAAAGAACACAGAATTGTTAAATATAAAACACAGAATTTGTGCGATTATACTAAATGATTTACAAATAAACACCACTGCATTACAACTGTTACACATGCTGATGTAACGCAAATGTTCCAACTTGGGATCAATAAAGTACATCTTATCTTAAGCTGATCGTTTGCTATGCCATATTTGCAAAATTTGCCTCTGAACCTTGACAAGTGCATGTTTCAGGCTTATCAATTAATGTAATGTAATGTAATGTAATGTTATCAATGAACAAGAGGAGGGGTCACACACATAAGACCAGCTGTTAAATAAAGCTCTTCTGACCTTAGCTGGCATGTGGGTATATATATTAATGCTCCCCATTATGGGCACGAGCAATTTTCACCCATTTATTAATTATATGTTAAATGTGAGTGTTTCCTATCCCCTAAACCTCCAGGGATGTACACAGTTTAATACTGTTAACTTCTTATTATGGGAAATACGAAAACGTCTTTTAACTTTTAACTTTACTACAACTCCCAGTAGAGACGTGCCATAGAGAACATGTTGCGAAACAGAATAGCCAGCATGTGTAGTTCTGGGGACGGGGTGGGGGAGGGGGGGGACGCGGTGGACCCGTTCAAATCCAGTTTTGAACAGTCTGCCGTGGTTCCATCCCATTTCAAGTGCTGTTCGAGGCTCGATAACCCTCGGAGCACACTCTCCAATCACAGAGCTTGAGGACTTTCACGGGGTTTGTCGAACAGAGCACATGGTGTAGTCCAAACGATAGCTGGGGATTCTGGGTAGTGTAGTGTCTTCTGCCATCCTTTACTCCGAAAAAAGATTTGTTCCTCCGAATCGAAGATGAAAAATACAAAATCATTGCACACAATTTAAACCAATCAATGTTGTGTAATTAACAAGGATAATCTGGTGTTTTTTAGTCGATGAGTAGTGCAGATATCACTGTACAATCAATCGTCAGTAAGGGGAATATTTACTTCCGGGTGTACAATTCTCCGTTATCCAATGAGAATGGACGCTCTCATTGCCTTTAAGGGCAGTCGACACAAACGAATGCCGTGCTTCCATGAGCGTCCATAGAAGCATATGGACATCCCGGAAAGCTGAAAATGGACGCTAAGGGCCCCCCCCTTGCGTTGAAAATGGACTCTAAGGCCCCCCCCCCTTGCGTTGGAAAAAGCCGGCAGGGGACTTGACATAACGTCAACATAGGCCGACCTGGGAGTGAGGATGTGTTGCTAAAAGAGGTGTCGACCAGCTGGGGCAACAAGAAAATCGGCGTAATCGAGTGTGGCTATTACAAAATAAATCATTAGGTCGGGGTTTGCGGTTATTTCTCCACTGTTAACAATACCGTGTAGCTGTCACGCTTTGAAAAGACGAAACCAACCGTGACATCTTCACGTCTCCCAGCAATGGTAAAGCATCACATGTTCACGTCTCGGCGTGATACCGGGTTGGTTTTAGGAACTGTATGTGCGTGTTTGTGGTGTAGGTGTGTGTGGTACAGTGTGTGCTTAGATGCAGCGGACAGACAGGTATCAGTTGGTTTGGTGTCCTCTGCTTACTTTGAATACTTGTAAATAAAACTTTTGGCCCGTAATTTATTTCCCTCATTGTAGCGACCAGAGAGGGGGGGGGGATATATCCAGTCTCTGATAGTGTTACGTTATTATGAGAGTGCTCTGTTTAATTCTGAAATGGTATATATTTATATAAATATATATGTGTGTGTGTGTGTATGTGTGTGTCCACATCTGTAGCCTCTTATTGTCTCATTATACCGCACTGTGAATGAATTAAAAGTAAATATATAAGTGGTCATGAACACATTTGTCCTTCAGACAGAGGGCTGCTGTGCCTCCTGTCATCATTAATGGACGTCTCTTTAAAATGACCGCTCAGAGGAGAGGAGTTCTCATTTCTCTAACCGCCTTCTGCTTCCCCTCCTCTCTCCTCGGTTCCCCTCCTCGACTCCTCCGTTCGCATCTCCTGTGGGCGGGACTAAGTCTCGAGGATAGGAGTCGAGGAGGGGAGTTAGATAAATGAGAAAGGGCCCGGGGCTCCGGCACCGACACGGTGGGCGTAGTTACCCTTCCTCAGATGCCGGTGGTCACGGCCGACGGGGAACTGGAGCCCGGCCCGGGAGGAGCGGGTCTTTTTTTTTTTAATGGCACCATTTTATTTTACAGATGTTTATACAATATAAAATCAACTCGTGAATTATTTCGTATTTCAACAAAAAAAAAAAATACCAAGCAGCATAGCCAATACTGCTATTAAAAATAGCTCCACCTTTGCTTCAATACTAAGGTGATGAGCAAATTGAAAAATACATAATTATAACAAATATGATTTATTAATAAATGAGAACTTTTACATTTGTAGATGTTGACAAAGTATAATAATTTGTAATATTTCTATATCCCTAATAATCTTCAAAACGCTTCTTTGGTTCTTTGAAGGCTCTATCCAGACTATCTTCTGGTTATTGTCTGCATCAATCCCTAATATCTCTTACAACAACAAAAAACAACATCTTGGACATAACCGCAAGACTGTAACCTCTTCATATTCTGTTGAGATTGTGAGTCAATTACTAGCCATATCTCACACATTGCTGTTTTGAATCATTGCTATGTGGATGACAGTTGAACTGGATGATGTAACATGTATGCCATCTGCTGGAAAGAAGCAGAGTGAAGCTCTCATACCATAAACAACCTTTGAGTACAGACACCGTCCTGCAGAGAGCACACAGCCCAACAGCAGGTTGTTGGTCTAGCGTCATTTTACAAAACGTTTGCATTAAGACGCTAAGACTAGCTGGTCCATTGTAAAGGTCAGTCCACCTTAAATGAGCAGTGGTTCATCAACAGTCAGTGGTTAACGTATACATCAGAATGACAAAACATGAAACATATTGTCCGCAGACAGATTTCTCTCACGTGTGAACAGTCATAAGACTTATTCATTGTCCTCTCCATCGGCTTCTGTTTCCATGTGTTCAGCTGAGCTGCTGACTGGAGGCTCTGCCTCTCCGTTATCCTCAGTTTGAATGTCATTAAGCCGTGAGGACTGACGACCAACACACTTGTGCCTTTTGAAAACACCACGCCATTTAAATCTTTTGTCACAAACATTGCAGCTGTATATTTCCTCTCTTGTGTGGACTCTCATGTGTTTCTTTACATTTCCTCTATGTGAAAAAGCTTTCTCACAGACTGAGCATTTGAATGCCTTTCTCTCCTGTGTGGACTCTCATGTGTTTCTTTAAATATCCAGTCTGTGAAAAAGCTTTCTTACAGACTGAGCATTTGAATGCTTTCTCTCCTGTGTGGACTCTCATGTGTTTCTTTAAATTTCCCCTATGTGAAAAAGCTTTCTTACAAACTGAGCATTTGAATGCTTTCTCTCCCGTGTGGACACTCATGTGTTGATCTAGATCTCTTCTATGTCTAAAAGCTTTCTGACAGACTGAGCAGCTGAATGGTTTCTCTCCAGCACTACGTCGGGGATCACTGACAGATTCTTGTCTATGTTTCAGTGAGCTTGAGCCTGAGGCAGGTGCTCTGGTCTCCTTCCAATCAGCACTGTCTTCAGTGTCAGGTTCAGAAGAGTCTTCAGTGTCTTCAGAAGAGTCTCCACTGTGGTCCTCAGTCGTTGGTTGTAAACTGCTCTCTGGATCTGAGTTCCTGGCTGGTTCTGGTCCTCCACAGTCCTCTCCACCAGCTTCTGTTTCCATGTGATCAGTTTGTCTTTGATGAGGCTGAGAGGACTGAGGTTTCTCTTCATCATCTTCACTCTTCACAGGGTCAGGAGTGAAAGTGGGCTTGGTGATATCAGCCTCCTCCAGCTCCTGAAGCTGCTCCCCCTCCTGTTCCTGCTTAATGTGTGGGGGGGGCTCTGGGTCCTCCTGGTCCAGACTGGTGCTCCCCTCCTGCTGGTCAGGGGGAGGCTCTTCTTTAACCACCACCAGCTGCTGGACATCTGCTCTGTGTTTCCGAAGCTGAGGCTGTAAAACAGCGTCCAGTAGTTTCTGGAGTCTCTCGTTCTCCTCTTTGGAAAGAGACAGCTCCTCCTCGAGCTCTGCTATTGTTTGTTCAAACAGAGCAAATATCTCTTCATTAGCAGCAGTGACTCGCTGCTTCTTCGACGACAGCAGCATTTGGACTTTACTCATGTTTCCTAGATCACCTTTTCCTGCAGACTACGTTAAACACACCGTTTCTCTCTCCGTCAAACTCTCAATCTGACTAGTGTTGCTAACGTGTTTCCAGCTAGCATGCTAAGCTAGCTCCTGTAGTCCGAGGTAAACGCTCCAGAAAAAAGAGCACAGAGTCCATTCGGAGGTTTATCCAGACACACAGATGATGGATCAGTAGAGCTGGAGCTCACACACACTTTCTCAGGAACACAGAGAGAGAACCGAAGCGACGAGACGCAGCATGCAGGGCTCGAGTTATGTGTGAGTTCCGGTCTTGCCTCTTCCTGATATATGATTTCTCGGGTTTCCAACGAACTGTGGCTCTCTGCTCGCCACAGCGGCTATTTATATCCACCAGCTGCTCTCTGATTGGCCATCAACGAGCGTATCGACGATCGTCCAATCAGAAGGGAGCTCACGTTGGGAAGGCTCTTTATGCGGCTTATTTAAAAATAAAACAGGACACATTTAACCAGACCATAACCCTTAATATAAAAAGTGTTTGATAAATAATCCCACAGAAAAACTTGTTGACATTTTCAGTGCATCCAGAGAATGTTAATTATATTCAAATGTGTTAAGTTTGTAAGGTTTAAACACATTAATATGAAAACAATCCCTTAAACTAAAATGTGACAAATCCAATCTAAATGACTGCGATATATTCCCTGTACTGAAGTAATACTAAAAAAACACAATATCTGCATTAAAATAGTACACTGTACAGTTAATGAAACATTAAGAGGTAAACAAACATAACATGTAAGTCGCTTTGGATAAAAGCGTCTAACACGTAACATGTAATGTAATGATAAGCTTTCAGAGGTGCACCAATCAGGGGGCTGCAGGTCTGGAAACAGGAGCTGTAGCAGTTGGCTTTGTCCTGTAAACACATCCTGAAGTTTACCTGTTGTCTAATGAAGTGGTGGAACACGCTGGAGATACCTGGCTGCATTACAAAGTGAATATCTATTTCCAGAGAAATATAGAATGTTTGGAAGTGTTTGGAAAGAGCTCAAACACAGATCAATACATAGCAAGCACACCATCTGTCAGGTGTGGCATGGCAACATACAGTATCATATCAAACAGGGATTTGAAGCCACTGCAATATTTCACATGTCAAATTCTGACGGCGTGAAAAAGCATGCAGACATCGTTGCTGAGGTGATAATACCTCCAGTTATTAACTGTTAAATCAAACGTTTATTCATGTTCAGCATTTGTAATGACTCAATAAATGCATTAGATATTATGCATATAGATATCACAATAACTATTTATGTTCAAACACATGACTACAAAAAGAGAAATAAAACATATAGCCTAAATCAAATGTGTAAGATAGAAACAAATGTATAACAATAATGTAATATTCTATTGGAAAGCATTTAACTCTCCTCTTGCTATGAAATAAACAAAGTACTGGAGTAATCAACTATTTCAAATGTATAGTAGAAAGTAGAATCGACAAGGAGTACTGCAGCAAAACATTATTAATGACAATTGAACACAGTAAACACAGAGTTACCCAAGATGTTTTAAATAGATTAGAATAGAATATTATTGCTATTGTCATCGTGCAAAGATAACAACATTTATTTGGCCTCTCTCACTGCAGTTATACAAATAAACACAAATACATTAATACATAAAAGCAACAATGCAATACAATTATATGTCAACGTGTATATTTACATAGTGCCAACAGATGCTATACAAATATCCATACATAATTGTGGTTGCAGTCTTTGAGGAGTGGAGTCCTGTGTATGTATGTGTGTGTGTGTGTGTGTGTGTGTGTGTGTGTGTGTGTGTGTGTGTGTGTGTGTGTGTGTGTGTGTGTGTGTGTGTGTGTGTGTGTGTGTGTGTGTGTGTGTGTGTGTGTGTGTGTGTGTGTGTGTGTGTGTGTGTGTGTGTGTGTGTGTGTGTGTGTGTGTGTGTGTGTGTGTGTGTGTGTGTGTGTGTTCAGTTAGCTAACAACAAACGGAGTTACAGAAGACAACTACACTTTAACCACCTTTATATAAACGGTTGGGAAACGTTACATTATTTAATGAAAAAACGAGATTGATTTACTTTTGATAAGTTTCCTTTTTGTTGGACAACAGTTCCGTGATAATACTCTGTAGATGCTGCAGATACTAACAGCTGCTGCTCTGACTCTCCCTCTCTGGGTCTCCTCTCTTCTAACCGAAGGGGGAAACAGCGCAACTCAACAGAAAACTAATTATTCCTAATTTCCTACAATGTGCTTCTACTTTACTCAAGTACAAGATCTGAGTACTTCTACTTTTACTCAAGTACAAGATCTGAGTACTTCTACTTTTACTCAAGTTCAAGATCTGAGTACTTCTACTTTTACTCAAGTACAAGATCTGAGTACTTCTACTTGTACAAGATCTGAGTACTTTTACTTTTACCTTAGAAGCAGATCTGAGTACTTCTACTTTTACTCAAGTACAAGATTTGAGTACTTCTACTTTACTCAAGTACAGGATCTGAGTACTTCTACTTTTACTCAAGTACAAGATTTGAGTACTTCTACTTTTACTCAAGTACAGGATCTGAGTACTTCTAATTTTACCTTAGAAGCAGATCAGAGTACTTCTATTTTTACTCAAGTACAAGATCTGAGTACTTCTACTTTTACTCAAGAACAATATCTGAGTACTTCTACTTTTACTTAAGTACAAGATCTGAGTACTTCTACTTTTACTCAAGTACAGGATCTGAGTACTTCTACTTTTACTCAAGTACAGGATCTGAGTACTTCTACTTTTACCTTAGAAGCAGATCTGAGTACTTCTACTTTACTCAAGTACTAGATCTGAGTACTTCTACTTTACTCAAGTACAAGATCTGAGAACTTCTCCTTTACTCAAGTACAAGATCTGAGTACTTCTACTTTTACTCTAAAACTAAAAACTATGCACCGTATAATCGGCCTGCACGTGCCGTTAACCTCCATGTTATCAAAGTCCAGCCAAAGCAGATCTCCTCTCATGACATAGAAGTCCTACAAATACAATTAGCCCTCCTAAATGTCAGATCTCTGAATAATAAAACCTTTGTAGTTAATGACCTGATTAAAGAAAATAACTTAGATTGCATCTGCTTAGTGGAGACATGGCTTAATAACGACACAGCTACATCAATAATGAGAGAGACCTGTCCACCAAACTATAGCTTTTATCAGCTGCCCAGAAATAACCGAAGAGGAGGAGGGGTTGCAGCCAGTTTCTCCTCAACATGTTTGTTCAGAATAACAGAACTAGGTGAGTTCATGTCGATGGAATATCTAGCCATTGAACTAAAAACTGAATCAACCATAATTGTCACAATATACCGTCCACCTCGACACTCACCATCATGTATACAAGAGTCCTCTGAGCTGATCTCACTGCGTTACCAGTTACGATAAGGTGATCCTAAACGGAGACCTGAATATTCATATCAATAAAAAAGCGGACTCCAAAGCTATAGAGCTTGCAAATCTACTAGATAGCTTTGATCTAACACAGCATATAATGAATGCAACTCACCGACATGGTAACACATTAGACTTAGTGATAACAACTGGACTAAACATCAATAATATCTCAATAACTGAGCTACCTCTCCGACCATCACTGTATATTCTTTGATGCTGAAATGACCCTGACTAAAACTAAAAAAGAAGTCATGGTTCAAAAAAGGCTCCTTAACGACAAAGCTGTATCAAAGTTCACCGATCTCATCAGACTCTATGAACCACAAAGTCATGACAGCTCTCTGAATGAAATGGTAGAACATCTCAATGATGCTCTATCATCTGTATTAAATTCTGTCGCCCCACTAAAAACTAAAAAGAAATCGACAAGCAAAGCCTCCCCTTGGTTGAACTATAATGTTGTCAAGGAAGAAAAAAGGAAATGTCGTGCAGCAGAGAGAAAATGGAGGAAAACAAAATCCACTATCTGCTGTGAAATCTACAAAGATGCTTTAACTGCCTTTAACAGAACCATCCGACGAGCAAGGAAAGATTCTGTTTCCAATATTATGACAGTGTCCTTGTTACGATTATTGTGTTATGTCACGTTTTCTATGTCTTGGTTTGGGTGTTTTGCTGTTCTCCCCGTCATATTTTCCTCTTGGTATATTGTCTGGTCCTTTTCCCTGTGTTTTTCCTCCTGTCGTTAGTTTCCCTGGTGTGTCTAATTTCCTGATTGTTTTCACCTGTCACTCCTTGTGTGTCTCCTGTGCTCATCAGTGTCAGCCCCACCCCTGATTATTCCCACCTGTGTCTAGTTACCCTGTGTTTAAATTCCCCTGTCTCCCAGTGTTCAGTGTCGGTTCGTCTTGTGTATTGGCTTGTCCTCGGTGAGTGTTCTGTTCTGTTCTGTATTTGTCAGCATAGCCTTGGAATAAAGGAATTATTTTTACGTTAATCTGCATTTGGGTCCTACCTGCTTCACACATCGTAACATTACGAACCGACCAAAGATGGACCCAGCGGATTCAGCTTTTTTGATGCCACAGGCAGCTGCTAAGAGAAGGAGGCGCAAAGCCAAGCTAGCAGCCATGCCTCCATGCTCCAGTACCGGCCCACGCAGCTTTGCGTCCATACTGGATTACCTGGCTTACACAGCCAGGGTCCAGGCTTCAATTCCGGCCCCCGCAGCCATGTTTCCAGACCCAGCTCTGGCCACAGCTGCCACAGTCCCATCTCAAGTTTCCTCTTGAGTCCCCTCTCCAGTCCCCTCTGGAGTCCCCTCTGGAGTTCCCTCTCCAGTTCCCTCTCCAGTTCCCTCTCCAGTCCCCTCTCCAGTCCCCTCTCGAGTCCCCTCTCGAGTCCCCTCTCCAGTCCCTTCTCGAGTCCCCTCTCGAGTTCCCCCTTGGTTCCCCTCTCGAGTCTCCTCTCAGGTCCCTACTCCGGGTCCTCTCCCGTTGGGGGCTCCGTCGACTACTCCTCTGCCGGAGGTCCTGCCAATCGTATGTCTGTCCCGTTGGAGGCCCCGCCGACTACTCTCCTGCCGGGTGTCCTGCCAACCCTTTGTCCTGTCCCGTTGGAGGTCCCGCCGTCTACTCTCCTGCCGGGGGGCCTGCCAGCTCCTTCTCCTGTCTCGTTGGAGGTCCCGCCGTCCACTCCCCTGCCGGGGGTCCTGCCAGCCCTAGGTCCGGTCTCGTTGGAGGTCCCGCCGTCTGCTCCCCTGCCGGGGGTCCTGCCAACCCTTTCTCCTGTCTCGTTGGAGGTCCCGCCGTCTACTCCCCTGCTGGGGGTCCTGCCAACCCTGTGTCCTGTGTCGTTGGAGGTCCCGCCGTCTACTCCCCTGCCGGGGGTCCTGCCAACCCTATATCCCGTGCCGTTGGAGGTTCTACCGGGGGCCCTGCCAGCCCCATGTCCATCACCTGTCTCGCCGGGGTTCCTGCCAACTCCTGGTCCACTTCCGTGGGGGATCCTGCCGAAGCCTGTCCGACCGGCTCCGGTTTCTGTCCGGCCGACACCGGGTCCTGCCCGGTCTCCGGAGCTGTCCCATCAGCGCTTTCCTGCCCGGCCTCCGGATCCGGTCCGGTCGACACCGGTTCCTGCCCGGCCTCCGGATCCGGTTCGGTCGACACCGGTTCCTGCCCGGCCTCTGGAGCTGTCCGCTCTTCGCCCTCGAGCCCGGCCCTCTGAGAGCCGGAGTCTTCACCCTCAATCCCGGCCCCCTGAGAGTCACGGCCTTCGCCCTCGAGCCCGGCCCCCTGACTTTCCCGGCCGCGGTGGCCTTCGCCCCTCCATAACCACCACCTTGGACTCTGTCTTGCCCCCGGGCCGTCCGCCCGAGTCTCCCTTCTCGGCTTCTACCTTGCCCGCGGGCCATCCGCCTAAGATCCCTTCCGGGTCCTCCGCGGTGCTCCTGGGTTGTCAGCCCAAACCCGTCCTCCTGACCCCCTCCACCCACCCTGGTGGCCCTAGTTTTATGTGTTCTGTTCTGTATTTGTCAGCATAGCCTTGGAATAAAGGAATTATTTTTACGTTAATCTGCATTTGGGTCCTACCTGCTTCACACATCGTAACAGTCCTTTTCTCCACTATCGTTCAGCTGCTAAACCCTGTCTCTGCCCCCCCACCCCTTGCTCTGTTTTTTGAGAACAAAATAACTTCAATCAGAGCTAGTATCAATACTAGTGGAGGTGGAGATGAACCCGATCTCAGTAGAGTATGTAATGTAACCATGAGTAACTTCACATGCATCACACTAAGCGAACTGTGTAAAACTGTTTCAGAAGCAAACTCCACAACCTCAGACATTGATCCCATCCCCACAACATTCTTTAAGCGAGTGTTTAATAGCATCTCCAGTCCTGGACGTCTTTCCTGATGCCTTTAAGCAGCTGTTGTAAAGCCTCTATTAAAGAAACCTAAACTGGATAACAACACAGTAGCAAACCACAGAGCAATATCAAATCTACCTTTTATCAGTCAAATATTGGAAAGAATTGTCTCAGTCCAAATCAATTCCTATCTTAAAGAAAACAACATGTTAGAAGTGTTTCAGTCAGGTTTCAGAAGATACCACAGTACGGAAACTGCACTCACAGGTAATTAGTGACCTCAGACTCAACTCTGATGCAAATAAAATCTCCATCCTTATCCTATTAGATCTCAGTGCAGCTTTTGATACTATTGATCACAACATCCTAATAAATCCACTTGAAAAGCTTATTTGTTTCTCTGGTTGCGTGTTGAACTGGATCAAAACATATATCAGAGGAAGGATGTTCTATATTAGCCCAGGAGGCCATACATCAGAGAAACATGAGAGCCGCTACGGGGTTCCACAAGGGAGCTGCTTAGGCCCATTACTCTTTTCTCTCTATGTGTTACCGCTCGGCGACATCATCAGAGAGCATGGTATAGATTTCCACAGCCATGCGGATGATACACAATTATACATATCCGCTGAACCAAATGATGTGACAGCCATAAACTCCATTACCAACTGCCTGACAGCAATAAACAAATGGATGAACGATAACTTTCTTAAATTGAATGAGGACAAAACTGAAGTCCTACTTGTCGGCCCCAAATCAAAAAGAGAGATGCTAACAAATAATCTAGGAAGTTTAACCACTTTGATTAAACCGGAGGTGACAAGTCTCGGTGTCATCCTGGACTCAGATTTGAACTTCAACGCCCATTTAAACAAAGTGACCAAAATAGCTTTCTTTCATCTCAGAAACATAGCGAAGGTAAGACCATTAATAAATCACATGATGCAGAGAAGCTAATTCATGCTTTTATATCTAGACTACTGCAATGCACTATTCACTGGTCTCCCCAAGAAAGCTAGACTCCAGCTCATTCAAAACTCTGCAGCTAGACTACTGACGAATACCAAAAGGAGGGAACACATTAGTCCTGTCTTAGCTACTCTACACTGGCTTCCTGTAACTTCTAGAATTGATTTGAAGGTGCTTCTCCTCACATACAAAGCTCTAAATGGACAAGGACCCAGCTACATTGCTCACTCTCTAATGAACTACACACACCCGCCAGAATACTGCGATCATCAGATGCAGGTCTATTAGAGGTAACCAGAAAGAGTCATAAGAAGATCGGTGATGCAGCCTTTGTAAACTACGCCCCAAAACTGTGGAACACGTTACCCAACAATATTAGGGAAGCCAATACGTTGGGCATTTTTAAAAGGCAGCTTAAAACCAATCTCTTTACCAAAGCATTTGACTGACTTTACACTATTATACTGCACTATTCTCTGTGATTGACATTGCACTATTTCTCCATGTTTTATTCCCCATGTTTTTATTTTTAATTATTTTATCCCATTTTATGCTTTGCTGCTTGTTTTACACTGATTTTATGTCTTATTTTTTACTGATGTAAAGCACTTTGAACTGAAATCCCCTAAATGAAAGGTGCTATATAAATAAAGTTATTATTATTATTACTCAAGTACAATATTTGAGTACTTCTACTTTTACTCAAGTACAGGATCTGAGTAGGCCTACTTCTACTTTTACTTAGAAGTAGATCTGAGTACTTCTACTTTTATTTAGAAGCAGATCTGAGTACTTCTACGCAAGGGGGGGCCGCCCACTTTTCAGGCCTGCCCCACATTTTCGCAGCGGCGGATGCCGTGTACAAATCTCGTTTCAATAATTCCCTCTACTCGAAAGTCACATCTAAAACGCGATCTGATCTAGCTGTGTATATTTTGTTATTTTTTATTGTTATATTCAATCTCATTAGCTATAGGCATTTTTGAAGCTTGTAAAGGGAAGATGACAGCTCGCCTCTCACGTGCCACTCTGCTCTTCCACAGCGCCGCTAACCCTCCCTCCCGCTGAAATTATGAATGTAAGGCGTATAGTATATCAGATAACACGGCAGGGTCCGTTACAGTTTTTTTAAATCTGATTTCAATTAAACAAAGTCTTAGCTTTCAGAATATTAAACTTGTTTCGGCAAATTCAGATGATAAATACAACTTTGAAGCTTGTAACGGCATAATTACAAGTAGAGAACGCAGTAACTTTACGTCACAGCCAACACACTCTCACTCCCTAAGGTCCAATAGCGACGTTTGGTCAGTGTCCGTGGCGTCCAATTGTGACGCTCCTAGGCTCCTTCAGCGTCATAAAGGGACGCAAATAGCTTTCAACTGATTGCAATGTATTCCCATCTGCGTCGGGATTTGATGCTCATGGAAGCACGGCATTCGTTTGTGTCGGCTGCCCTTAAAGGCAATGTGAGCATCCATTCCCATTGGATAACGGAGAATTGTACACCCGGAAGTAAGTATTCCCCTTACTGTCGATTGATTGTACAGTGATATCTGCACTACTCATCGACTAAAAAACACCAGATTATGCTTGTTAATTACACAACATTGATTGGTTTAAATTGTGTGCAATGCTTTTGTATTTTTCCCCTTCGATTCGGAGAAACAAATATTTTTTCTGAGTAAAGGATGGCAGAAGACACTACATTACCCAGAATCCCCAGCTATCGTTTGGACTACACCATGTGCTCTGTTTGACAAACCCCGTTTTTTTCACCATTCATTCCGATGGCTGGCGTCTATGTCACATGATCTTCACATTTCTCCCTGCAGAAAAAGAAAACATTGCCGAACTTCGTTTTATTCTCAGTGGAAAATGCCTATTTTAAAGTTAGTTTGGCCATTAAAATGCGTTTTGATGTCATTTGATGCGAGAAATATGAGTTGTTATTTCAGATTATGTGTGCAGTGGATGTACATGATCTTTAGTTTGCTAGTTATTACGAAGATTACTTCAGGAAATCGCGACGTTTTCATTGTTACCAAGGTGGTTGCTAGGGACGCTGCTATCGATATTATTTCTGTTATGTTGTGTAACTGTTTAATGGTGTTATCTTTATTGCTACCCCCTTCCCCGTCAATGTATAGTGTTGATACACAGCCTAAACATATTAGTTTAACACAATCCGCATCTAAAGATACGTTATTTTCCCCTGTGCAATTCCTGTCTCACATCTCAGAGCACATTGTCATTAACAAATACCGGAAACAGACAGAAAACCTTTTTAAAAAATAAAATAATACCTTATTCCGAGTGTACTTGCTTTTCTCTTTGAAAGTCATCACATACCGGCATTGTAATACACGGTTCGGCTGCATTAAATATTACATATCTGCCGTAGTTCTGTATTTATAGAGCCCTGATGAGAAGAGCTCTAGACAAACATGAGGAACTGAAAACGTGACGTGGATCATAAATATATCAGCCATTAAACAACATCTTACATTTCTTTTCACACAATACGTCTCCTTGCAGTATCAACACTAATTCGGCTGACTTTTATATTTGATCCAATTGGTAGATAGGCTGTATTTACACCATAAAGGTGCACAGCTGATATAAAGGGACACCTGGTGGTTAAAGCATGTTATTGAATTTCATTATTTTTATTATTAGATATTAATAGGATCCTTATAAAGTATATTCATTACTCGTTATTCTCTACTAATAGTTAATTAAAGACTGTATATAATGACTATTTTGCACATCCCGTTCAAGATTTCAATATTTTAAGGTTTATTGACATATCATATAGGCCTACACAACTATGGTGTAGTTCTGCACTGAATGAAAAACTTGGGTCGCAGGTTCCTCAACAGTGCATTACAAGACATCTATCAATATGTGTGCATACCTCCAGCAATGTTAACTATGTTGAAGCACTTATTTTAACTGATATTATACATAATGTATTATACTCTTATAAGATGTATGCAGATATTTCATCTCCGGCCTTGTCAGGTATTGAACAATCAATAAATAAAGAACACAGAATTGTTAAATATAAAACACAGAATTTGTGCGATTATACTAAATGATTTACAAATAATCACCACTGCATTACAACTGTTACACATGCTGATGTAACGCAAATGTTCCAACTTGGGATCAATAAAGTACATCTTATCTTAAGCTGATCGTTTGCTATGCCATATTTGCAAAATTTGCCTCTGAACCTTGACAAGTGCATGTTTCAGGCTTATCAATTAATGTAATGTAATGTAATGTTATCAATGAACAAGAGGAGGGGTCACACACATAAGACCAGCTGTTAAATAAAGCTCTTCTGACCTTAGCTGGCATGTGGGTATATATATTAATGCTGCCCATTATGGGCACGAGCAATTTTCACCCATTTATTAATTATATGTTAAATGTGAGTATTTCCTATCCCCTAAACCTCCAGGGATGTACACAGTTTAATACTGGCAACTTCTTATTATGGGAAATACGAAAACGTCTTTTAAAACTACAACTCCCAGTAGAGACGTGCCATAGAGAACATGTTGCGAAACAGAATAGCCAGCATGTGTAGTTCTGGGGACGGGGTGGGGGAGGGGGGGACGCGGTGGACCCGTTCAAATCCAGTTTTGAACAGTCTGCCGTGGTTCCATCCGATTTCAGGTGCTGTTCGAGGCTCGATAACCCTCGGAGCACACTCTCCAATCACAGAGCTTGAGGACTATCACGGGGTTTGTCGAACAGAGCACATGGTGTAGTCCAAACGATAGCTGGGGATTCTGGGTAGTGTAGTGTCTTCTGCCATCCTTTACTCCGAAAAAAGATTTGTTTCTCCGAATCGAAGGGGAAAAATACAAAAGCATTGCACACAATTTAAACCAATCAATGTTGTGTAATTAACAAGGATAATATGGTGTTTTTTAGTCGATGAGTAGTGCAGATATCACTGTAAAATCAATCGTCAGTAAGGGGAATATTTACTTCCGGGTGTACAATTCTCCGTTATCCAATGAGAATGGACGCTCTCATTGCCTTTAAGGGCAGTCGACACAAACGAATGCCGTGCTTCCATGAGCGTCCATAGACGCATATGGACATCCCGGAAAGCTGAAAATGGACGCTTAGGGCCCCCCCCCTTGTGTTGAAAATGGACTCTAAGGCCCCCCCCCTTGCGTTGGAAAAAGCCGGCAGGGGACTTGACATAACGTCAACATAGGCCGACCTGGGAGTGAGGATGTGTTGCTAAAAGAGGTGTCGACCAGCTGGGGCAACAAGAAAATCGGCGTAATCGAGTGTGGCTATTACAAAATAAATCATTAGGTCGGGGTTTGCGGTTATTTCTCCACTGTTAACAATATCGTGTAGCTGTCACGCTTTGAAAAGACGAAACCAACCGTGACATCTTCACGTCTCCCAGCAATGGTAAAGCATCACATGTTCACATCTCGGCGTGATACCGGGTTGGTTTTAGGAACTGTATGTGCGTGTTTGTGGTGTAGGTGTGTGTGGTACAGTGTGTGCTTAGATGCAGCGGACAGACAGGTATCAGTTGGTTTGGTGTCCTCTGCTTACTTTTAATACTTGTAAATAAAACTTTTGGCCCGTAATTTATTTCCCTCATTGTAGCGACCAGAGAGGGGGGGGGGGATATATCCAGTCTCTGATAGTGTTACGTTATTATGAGAGTGCTCTGTTTGATTCTGAAATGGTATATATTTATATAAATATATATGTGTGTGTGTGTGTATGTGTGTGTCCACATCTGTAGCCTGTTATTGTCTTATTATACCGCACTGTGAATGAATCAAAGTAAATATATAAGTCATCATGAACACATCTGTCCATCAGACAGAGGGCTGCTGTGCCTTCTGTCATCATTAATGGACGTCTCTTTAAAATGACCGCTCAGAGGAGAGGAGTTCTCATTTCTCTAACCGCCTTCTGCTTCCCCTCCTCTCTCCTCAGCTCCCCTCCTCGACTCCTCCGTTCGCATCTCCTGTGGGCGGGACTAAGTCTCGAGGATAGGAGTCGCGGAGGGGAGTTAGAGAAATGAGAAAGGGCCCGGGGCTCCGGCACCGACACGGTGGGCGTAGTTACCCATCCTCAGATGGCGGTGGTCACGGCCGACGGGGAACTGGAGCCAGGCCCGGGAGGAGCGGGTCTTAGCCTTGGCTCGGGCCTTTCATCCGGTCTTCCTTTTCTTTTTTAATGGCACAATTTTATTTTACAGATGTTTATACAAAATAAAATCAACTCGTGAATTATTTCGTATTTCAACAAAAAAATAAACTACCAAGCAGCATAGCCAATACTGCTATTAAAAATAGCTCCACCTATGCTTCAATACTAAGGTGATGAACAAATTGAAAAATACATAATTATAACAAATATGATTTATTAATAAATGAGAACTTTTACATTTGTAGATGTTGACAAAGTATAATAATTTGTAATATTTCTATATCCCTAATAATCTTCAAAACACTTTCTGGTTCTTTGAAGGCTCTATCCAGACTATCTTCTGGTTATTGTCTGCATCAATCCCTATTATCTCTTACAACAACAAAAAACAACATCTTGGACATAACCGCAAGACTGTAACCTCTTCACATTCTGTTGAGATTGTGAGTCAATTACTAGCCATGTCTCACACATTGCTGTTTTGAATCATTACTATGTGGATGACAGTTGAACTGGATGATGTAACATGTATGCCATCTGCTGGAAAGAAGACGTATCGCTCTGTTGGCGTCGTTTGGACAACAAAAGCAGAGTGAAGCTCTCATACCATAAACAACCTTTGAGTACAGACACCGTCCTGCAGAGAGCACACAGCCCAACAGCACGTTGTTGGTCTAGCGTCATTTTACAAAACGTTTGCATTAAGACACTAAGACTAGCTGGTCCATTGTAAAGGTCAGTCCACCTTAAATGAGCAGTGGTTCATCAACAGTCAGTGGTTAACGGATACATCAGAATGACAAAAACATGAAACATATTGTCCACAGACAGATTTCGCTCACGTGTGAACTGTCATAAGACTTATTCATTGTCCTCTCCATCGGCTTCTGTTTCCATGTGTTCAGCTGAGCTGCTGACTGGAGGCTCTGCCTCTCCGTTATCCTCAGTTTGAATGTAGCTAAGCCGTGAGGACTGACGACCAACACACTTGTGCCTTTTGAAAACACCATGCCATTTAAATCTTTTGTCACAAACATTGCAGCTGTATATTTCCTCTCTTGTGTGGACTCTCATGTGTTTCTTTAAACTTCCACTATGTGAAAAAGATTTCTTACAGACTGAGCATTTGAATGGTTTCTCTCCTGTGTGGACTCTCATGTGTGTCTTTAAATGTCCACTCCGTGAAAAAGCTTTCTTACAAACTGAGCATTTGAATGGTTTATCTCCTGTGTGGACTCTCATGTGTGTCTTTAAACTTCCACTATGTGAAAAAGCTTTCTTACAGACTGAGCAGCTGTGTGCTCCGTCTCCTGTGTGGACTCTCATGTGTGTCTTTAAACTTCCACTCTGTGAAAAAGCTTTCTTACAAATTGAGCATTTGAATGGTTTATCTCCTGTGTGGACTCTCATGTGTGTCTTTAAATATCCACTCTGTGAAAAAGCTTTCTTACAGACTGAGCAGCTGAGTGATCTCTCTCCTGTGTGGACTCTCATGTGTTTCTTTAAATTTCCACGATGTGAAAAAGCTTTCTTACAGACTGAGCATTTGAATGGTTTCTCTCCTGTGTGGACTCTCATGTGTTGATCTAGTTTTTGTCTATCTCTCAAAGCTTTCTGACAGACTGAGCAGCTGAATGGTTTCTCTCCAGCACTACGTCGGGGATCACTGACAGATTCTTGTCTATGTTTCAGTGAGCTTGAGCCTGAGGCCGGTTCTCTGGGCTCCTTCCAATCAGCACTGTCTTCAGTGTCAGGTTCAGAAGAGTCATCAGTGTCTTCAGAAGAGTCTCCAGTGTGGTCCTCAGTCTTTGGTTGTAAACTGCTCTCTGGATCTGAGCTCCTGGCTGGTTCTGGTCCTCCACAGTCCTCTCCATCAGCTTCTGTTTCCATGTGATCAGTTGGTCTTTGATGAGGCTGAGAGGACTGAGGTTTCTCTTCATCATCTTCACTCTTCACAGGGTCAGGAGTGAAAGTGGACGTGGTGATATCAGCCTCCTCCAGCTCCTGAAGCTGCTCCCCCTCCTGTTCCTGCTTAATGTGTGGGGGGGGCTCTGGGTCCTCCTGGTCCAGGCTGGTGCTCCCCTTCTGCTGGTCAGGGGGAGGCTCTTCTTTAACCACCACCAGCTGCTGGACATCTGCTCTGTGTTTCCGAAGCTGAGGCTGTAAAACAGCGTCCAGTAGTTTCTGGAGTCTCTCGTTCTCCTCTTTGGAAAGAGACAGCTCCTCCTCGAGCTCTGCTATTGTTTGTTCAAACAGAGCAAATATCTCTTCATTAGCAGCAGTGACTCGCTGCTTCTTCAACGACAGCAGCATCTGGACTTTACTCATGTTTCCTAGATCACCTTTCCCTGCAGACTCCGTTAAACACACCATTTCTCTCTCTGTCAAACTCTCAATCTGACTAGTGTTGCTCACGTGTTTCCAGCTAGCATGCTAAGCTAGCTCCTATAGTCCGAGGTAAACGCTCCATAAAAAAGAGCACAGAGTCCATTCGGAGGTTTATCCAGACACACAGATGATGGATCAGTAGAGCTGGAGCTCACACACACTTTCTCAGGAACACAGAGAGAGAGAACCGTAGCGACGACACGCAGCATGCAGGGCTCGACTTATGTGTGAGCTCCGGTCTTGCCTCTTCCTGATATATGATTTCTCGGGTTTCCAACGAACTGTGGCTCTCTGCTCGCCACAGCGGCTATTTATATCCACCAGCTGCTCTCTGATTGGCCATCAACGAGCGTATCGACGATCGTCCAATCAGAAGGGAGCTCACGTTGAGAAGGCTCTTTATGCGGTTTATTTAAAAATAACACAGGACACATTTAACCAGACCGTAACCCTTAATATAAAAAGTGTTTGATAAATAATCCCACAGAAAAACTTGTTGACATTTTCAGTGCATCCAGAGAATGTTAATTATATTCAAATGTGTTAAGTTTGTAAGGTTTAAACACATTAATATGAAAACAATCCCTTAAACTAAAATGTGACAAATCCAATCTAAATGACTGCGATATATTCCCTGTACTGAAGTAATACTAAAAAAACATAATATCTGCATTAAAACAGTACACTGTACGGTTAATGAAACATTAAGAGGTAAACAAACATAACATGCAAGTCGCTTCCCAGGTAGCAAGCGGATGTGGCCCACTTCAGGCAATGATGCGGCACAGCTGGCCTTCTTCTGGCCCGGACCAAATGGATGTGTGCCTAAAGTGGCCCACTTGTAAAATAGCAAATATGGCCCACATATCCCAAAGCAAATGTGGGCCTTTTTTGGCAAAGATGCGGTGCTCCTGCAATGTGTAATCTGGATGTCACCCTAAAGTGGCCCATATGGGAAATGGTGAATATGGCCCAAATATCACAAAACAACTGTGGGCCACCTTTGGCAAAGATGTGGCAGAATGGACAAAGGCTAATCTGGGTGTAAACCAAAAGTGGCCCATATATGACGAAGCAAATGTGGCCCAGTTATCTTAAAACATATCTGGGCCAGTTTAGGCAAAGATGCGGCACAGTAATCCGGATGTGAACCTAAAGTGGCCTACATATGACATGGCAAAAATGGCCCAAATACTTAACAACAAATTTGGACCACTTTTGGCAAATGTAAGGCACAGTCAGCACTGGCTAATCAGAGTCTGAGCCTAAAGTGGCCCACATTTGACATGAAAAATATGGCCCAAATATTCAAAAACAGACGTGGGCCACTTGTGGTAAGGATGCAGCATAATTGGTACCGGCAAATCTTGATATGAGCCTGAAGTGGCCCACAACTGATGCAGCAAATGTGGCCCGGTTATCTTAAAACATATCTGGGCCACTTTTGGTAAATATACGGCACACTTGGCGAGGATGCAACACTTTTGGCACAGGCTAATCTAGATGTGAGGCTTAAAAGGCCTACTTGTGACATATAGTATAAATTGTGGATTGGACTGCCGTGTGATCCGAGATAGGGTTAGGGTAGGGGTCAGCAACCTTTACTATTTTAAGAGCCAATCTGCCCTCACTTCCATCAAATAAATGTTGTCTGGAGCCGCAAAACATATTTATACTACACTATACTTTATACTATATGTACAAAAACTAAAGTTTGTTGCATTTATAAAATTATAGAACAACTATAAAGAGAACTCTTGACATGTGTGTATTTACCCGTTAAAACAAATCAAATCAACAACTCTTATGAAGAGAAAGTTTGCAATAAATTATACACTTTCCAGAACTTTCTGCATATTTGTGAAATATGAATACAATATAAATTGATCACTTACAAAAGTATCAAACTTATTTTACTGAGACTTTTCTTATTCTTAGTAAGTAAAGAGAAACATTAATCCAGGGTTAGCTCACTGAGCCGCTCTGGAGACAGATGTGACGTGTATTTCACTCATCGTAGGCCGGATACTCAAACTCTTTTTTACTTTCAGTGTCACAGTATCACCTAGCTAGATGTTCCCTTTGAATGTTTGTCCCCTGCTCAAACACATATCAAATAACTGAGAGAGAGACATATGCAGCAAAGCGCCTGGGTCGGATTCAAACCCAAACCACTGTGGCTGACATGGTACGTGCTATAACATATGTATGTATGTAAGCAAACACACAGAGATAATGTAATGTGAATCTCGCAATCTTTGACCCCAGGTCAGTGTGACCATTATTGTTTTGGGGGGGCTTTAATGTGCTTCTAAATGGCAATATTGTTTTTATTAATATACAGTAGCTCTTGCATATGCTATAGTCAGTTGACTTACTATGTTTTATATTGTGTAAGTGAAGTGTCTGAGTGATTAGGTTCAGACTTGTGAAGTTCACTGTTTTATGGTCTTGATCTTTGAATGTATATTTGGTTGAGATAATTTGGAGTTGCTGTATGTGCAAAACTTGATTGCAAGACAAATGTCTTCTTGGGACAATAAACTGTGCCCTATAAGATGGTATCAACGAGCCAAACTGGGTGCTAACAGGCCATGTGTGATCTAACTTCTAGATTGCTCCACAAGTGTGGGTTGGAAGTGCGGGCAGCAGGGGATACAAATGCAGTCAGACAGGCAGACTGAAGCAGTGCAATGTTTTATTGTAAATTAGCTTACGGCAGATGCAAGTAGGCAAACAGGCAGGCAGGTGAACGGGTAACGGGTAGATAGACAATATAGGGAGGTAAGGTTCTGGTCCAGGATCGGGTGACAGAAGTTCAAAAGCAAAAACTCAAGACATATAGCAGCTGGAATGAAATGGCAAAGAAAAAAGGATCTTGACCAGTACATGTAGTGAGTGGCTGATGAGAGAAGTGAGAAAAGGTGAGCAGGGGAATGATGAAGTCTGGTGAAAAAGTCTGAGGGCATCAGATGGCTCGAGGATGGCAGGTCTAGGGAGAAAGTTCATGGCCTGGGAGGTGAGCAGGGGCTTGAGACAGGGACAGATCGTAAAGCAGAGAGCAGGGGATGGGAGTGTGGCTGGAGGAAGGGACTTGCAGGCAAACTGTGACCATTTTTTTATCCTGATGGTGACATTCTAACACCAATAAATAAAATAAATAAAAAATTCTTAATTTGTCTTACATTTGGGTTAAATATTGTCATTTAAATAACTACTATCATTTTTATTAATAATGAATAACAATATCTTTCTTAAAGAAAACAGTTATTAATATGTTTTTCAGGTTATCTGACATTAACTTTTTCATCCCATATTTAAACTATGCTGCATTCGTGGGAACTAGGAAGTCCCAGGTTTGAGTTAGAACAACCCTATGAATAGCCTTCAAGTTCTTTGTTAGAAATACAGATTTATTTAATTGTTTTGTTCAAATCAAATCAAATATTTTCAATACTACTATGGGTCTTTAACCTTATTGTAGTTGTAGTTGTATCTTCTTGCTGTCTTGTGGTTATGTATCCGTGGGAATTAGCATAATTTCAAGTTGGAGTATCCCATTTCCGGGGCCTTTTGAATGCAGCATGTCTGACTTGAAACAAGCGCGAAAAAAAGGCGCACTGTCAGTTGGAAGGATTGTCGGTGGAAAACTGTGCAAAAGTCAGTGGAGTCACGGTAAGTTTGAAATGACATTATAAATATGACTTTCTGCTGGCAATCGGTATCTTACTAAGCTAATATTCTCAGTTGGAGCTAACTCCAGTTAAGCTAATATTCTTAGTGGGAGCTAAAGATAATATTCTTAGTGGGAGCTAACTCCAGTTAAGCTAATATTCTTAGTGGGAGCTAACTCCAGAGTTAGCTACAAACTGAAAATCCAACAGGTAGCCTAACGAGAGTCCCTTAACACTAGAATCGTTTTTTATCCCCCAGAAATATGTGTAATTCTGTGAATGTAAAACCCACACACCTCAAACTTTCAATATTCCTGTGTTATATTCCAAAATTAATGTAAGCGTTGGAATATTGTAGTTAATCTCCTGTTAGCCGTTTGTTTAAATGTATCAAACATGTGTGTCATGTTGTTTTTTGTTTGTTGAGGCGCACCATTTATTGATTTGTTGTAAAAACGAATCAGAACTGAACTTGATCACAATAATAGATACAATTCATACCAATTTTGGGAGGGAGTAAGGCATCACATGTTTTTATTTGTAGGAAGTTGTTAAATGATAGCAAAAACCCTGTTACCTAGGATATATTGCTCTGTATTATAAATTGGATTTTTATTATCCCCTAGGAATTGTAAAATTACCTGTCCCACATTTTGGTTTTGTCATGTTTGTATCATGATGTTTTTGACCTTAACAGTCATATTCACACTATGTTACAGATATTTGAAGGTGGGCAGAAAATACAGAGTGGCAAGTCACCATTAAGGTAAGCTGCTTCCATGTGATACACTTCGCTAACTATATGAAGTATCAATGTTAAATGTTGTTTCTTCTTTCTTTTTCAGAGTAACTGGCTGTTGACAACCTATACAGGTTGGCTAATTCTCAAAGAGTAATTGTTGTTGTAATTGCTGTCTCATGGAGAGGGAAAAGTGGAATATCACTCGCAGCAATTTAAGGAAAAGGGCTGTTAAAAGAGTCAACCAGTTGTTAGAATCTTTTGGTGACGAGGATAATGATGTTGCGGATAATGCTGAAGAGAACTATAGTGTTGAACATGGAGCAGTCGCTTCAGGCTCGGATCTCCCACCAAACTGTCAGTCAGAGAGTAATGGGGAAAGTGAATTAACTAGTGACGAGTATAGCCATGTGGATGAAAGAGGGGATCTTCCTAAAGATTTTTTTTTATTGTAGAAAACCTGTGCTGATTGCTCTTTTCTGTGGGAAGTCAAAGCCTCAGTCATTGTCAGAATATCTGAAGGATCTGGTCTGTGAGTTAAAAACCATGAGCAGTGGATTTGTTGTTAATGGTAAGACCTTCTTCTTGACTGTGTCCTCAATAATCTGTGATGCTCCTGCGAGGGCCTTTGTTAAGGGTATTAAGTCACACAATGGATACAGTGGCTGTGATAAATGTGTACAGTCAGGCAATTACATTAATCATCGCATGACATTCCCAGAAGTTGATGCTAGAGCAAGAACTGATGTATCTTTTTCAAATGCAGAGGATGAAGACCACCACATACAACATTCCCCATTTTGTGAAACATCTGTTCCTATGGTCAGTGGATTTCCACACGACTATATGCATTTAGTGTGCTTAGGTGTGGTGCGTCGCCTGCTTGATTTATGGATGGGCACAAGCGTCAAGTTGCATTCCCGTATTTCATCCAGGCAAGTCTCTTTAATTTCAGAAAAATTGCTTGCTCTCAGAAGTTACATACCTTCAGAATTTGCTAGAAGGCCAAGGGCCCTTACTGAGAGGTTACGATGGAAGGCAACAGAACTTAGGCAGTTCTTACTTTATACCGGTCCAGTCGTTTTGAGGGATGTGCTGTCTACTGAGGTTTATCAGAATTGTATGCTGTTGTCTGTGAGTATATACATTTTGGCAAGTCCAACATATTGCTTGCTGTTAAATGACTTTGCAAACACGCTACTTAGATCATTTGTTAAGCATTTTGGGGAACTCTATGGTCAGGGGTTTTTAGTTTACAACATACATGGTTTGACTCATCTCAGTGATGATGTGAAGGTGCATGGCCACTTAGATTTAATATCAGGGTTTCCTTTCGAAAACTACTTAAAAACAATTAAAAGAATGGTTAGAAAACCTAGCTCTCCACTGCAGCAAGTTATACGCAGAATTTCAGAACTTGATTCAACAAGTTTAAAAGATGAAAAAACTTTGAAAACCCACAAAAAATTCAAAAGGCTACACTCAGATGGACCTGTTCCACATGGCTTTACAGGACATTTCTCCCAGTTTAAAGAACTGGCAACAGATGAGTTTGTCATCAGTTCATCAGAGAGGGACAGATGTATCAAGAGGAACAATAACATACTCTTGGTTCAGAATATAATTGTCTTTGAGGGTGAGGAATACATTGTCTGCAAAGAATATAGACACATTGAAAAGTGTTTTGACTATCCCCTTGACTCCACATATTTGGGAATTTGTTTTGTGTCAGATCTGTCACCAAATCTGATGTGCTTCAAGTTAGATACCAATGTGCAGAAGTGTGTCCGGTTACCTTTGGAGGTTGGTTTTGTTGTTCTGCCACTTCTTCATGCAGACCCATCCTAAATTGCAGTCTTAACATATCTGGTGTGGTAACAGTCATTGGGACTGCTGAATTTAACCAAGCTTTTTATCTTGAGGAAAATGATTGATCATTTGTGTGCATAACAGCGGTGACAGTGTCCAGCCTGCCTTCACTTATCTCTGTAGGTGCGTATCCCATATTATTATGAACATGTATTAATGATCAATTAAGCCATCATTCACCTTTTATAGCATAAGGATTATCATAAAAAAAGCTTTCTTCTAATTTAAAGACTTCTTATTATGTGAATACGTTTGCCGTTTTGAAAAAACAAAAGGTTACTGTGTTTATAGTATACTCTTAAAACTAGTAACTTTGTGCCTCTTTCTGTTCTAGGCCATGTTTCACATTGTTGATTTTCTGGAAACCCAAGAGGTTGAAGTAGTTCCAGCACTGTGGGTTGCAGATGATACCTGTCAGTGGCCAGCTCACTACAAGCACGACGACTTAATTAAAGCCATAAGAAATGAGGAGCAGCCTGAACACATCTGGGATGCATTTAGTGTCCGAATTCTATATACAGCTGGTATGCAAATAACATATTTACTGTGAGGATTCACTGATTTGAAAAATCATAATATAATGATATTTCTCTTGTTTTTACAGCAAACTACAAAACCGCTCGTTTAAAACTCCCTCAAGCGGAAACCCACACTGATCTTCAAACAGCAGAGGAAGAAGAGGAGGATGTCCTCCCAAAAAAAAAGCGTAAAAGGCTGTAAGTATTAAAGTGCAATTCTACTACTATTGTTATAGATGTAAATGTTATGGAAAAATCAACATGTGTGAATTTTTTCAGGTTCTCAAATCTAATATACAACCTCTCAATAATTAAGACTAATATACCTTAATAGAGAAGTGTTTTTTTCATAACTTAAGTATTTAAACAAATATGTTAAAAACACTATTTAAAAAAAATGGTGCTCTGAAAACAAAATGCAGTGGGTTTGTCCTCGCCTCCAAACTATCCCTACATACTAATGAGTCATGGTAGATATACATTTTATCTGATATTTCTTTAACACATAATTTATGCTGTATTGTTTTTCCTTTGTAATCTTTGAAATTAATTCTGCTTTCATTTCCTGTGTCCCCCCCCCCCCAAACACACTCACACACAAGACCGAACATTCGATTTGAGAGTGACAGTGATAATGACGTTACTGTCAAACAAAAAAGGACATTGCCACCAGCCCCAAACATAAAAGGGCCAGGCTTTGATATACAGTCATATGCATTAAAAAAAGTAGTTATGAGCACAAAACCTCACAAGCAGATGACAAGCCCCCAACGGTCTGCGAGAAGCCCAGAACCCCAGCGGTCTGGGTCTTTGAGAAGCCCAGAACCCCAGCGGTCTGGGTCTTTGAGAAGCCCAGAACCCCAGCGGTCTGGGTCTTTGAGAAGCCCAGAACCCCAGCGGTCTGGGTCTTTGAGAAGAACAGAACCCCGACGGTCTGAGAAAAATCCTGGAACTCAACGACAAGATGAAAGCGAAGGGGGTCTTGCTCGTAAGTGATTTCACAATTTGTTATTGTTTTGTCTGTAAATGTATATGTATGTGTATATACACACACACACATATACTGTATATGAGTAGAGGAGAAATAGTGTGATAAAAGATGCATTTATATTAGGGCTGTCAAGTTAACGCGTTAATAACGCAAATTAATAACGCAAATTAACGCCACTAATTATTTTAACGCGATTAACGCATGTGTATTTTTTTTTCTCGGCCGCCCCGTAGTTTCAGAGTGCATCGAGTTTAAAATACCATCTACAAGCTGATGCTGACAGCCCCGCTCCTGCTGCCCGCTTGCGGCAGCAGACCACACTTCCACGCTCACCGGCAGGCACCAACTGGCCATCTGGAGGACCGGGAGGGTGTGTGTATGTGTGGCCCGATCGAGAGAGAGACCTTACGTGCATTGTTGTTAGCATCTGGTGCTAGCTAGCTGCGCTAACGGATAGAAGGAGCTGTTTAAATGAAAACAGAGGAGCGACATTTCGCCACGTTCGAGCATATGCCTTGAGTTGCACATAGATCCAACGATCACACACACACACACACACACACACACACACACACACACACACACACACACACACACACACACACACACACACACACACACACACACACACACACACACACACACACACACACACACACACACACACACACACACACACACACACACACACACACACACACACACACACACACACACACACACACACACACACACACACACACACACACACACACACACACACACACACACACACACACACACACACACACACACACACACACACACACACACACACACACACACACCATTTGTATTGTATGAGAGGTTCCAGGTTGAATTGAGGCGAATATTTGTAATGTTCAGAGGTTGTTGTGTTTAATATTCATGAGAATATTTGTCATTGTTCAAATGATAATAAACATTAGCATAAAGCATATTTGTCCACTCATATGTTGATAAGAGTATTAAAAACTTGAAAAATATTCCCCTAAGGTACATTTAGAACAGATAAAAAATGTGCGATTAATTTGCGATTAACTATGGACAATCATGCGATTAATCGCAATTAAATATTTTAATCGACTGACAGCCCTAATTTATATATGTTGAATGTCCTTATTTTTAGCTCTTCTGCATAGACTTCTTACGAATCAAGAGATGATGATGGATCAACTCAAAGTCATTCAGATGACCATGCAGAAAATTCCTGGCGAACCTGCTGGTGGGCCGGATCCCCTTGGCAGAGATATACTGCCGCTAAAAGATGTAACCTCCCTGCTGGCTCTGGAGAAACGTGTGAGGGAAGAGGCAGACCTTCAAAACAAAATGGTAATAATTGCCCTTACCAACTTAAAAGGATGGGGGACCCAATTTGAAACTATTGTTAATATTTTACTTGCCACCTAAGTTGTATGTTGGACAGCAGTGATGCTAAATACCAGCTATGGGAAAAGGGAAATAATGTTTGTTTTTTTAAATTAGGTTATTGTGACTAGTGTTTATATAATGCATGGATCCTTAGCTTTTAAATGATCTTTTTCAGATTACTGCATTGAGTGTCATTGGAGGACTGGAAGTTAAGGATTGCGTTTGGCGAGTGATGAAACACTGTTTTACCAACTCCCTTGCCAAACAGCTCAACTGGCGTGGCATCAATGGGAAAACAGCATTCCACAGACTGCAACTTAAAGATGTCATTACTGGTAAGTGTTACATTGCGCTGTCATCAGTCTAATAAGTCCAGTCCCCTTTTCTTGCATATTTGACACTCAGTTAGTACTTACTGATCCTAGATTCAACCAATTCAAATTACTCTTGGTAGAAAAAGACATATAAAAGAATAATTTGTTTAACATGGTTTGCCACATAAAAAGTTAAAAAATAAACTCTGAAAAGAGGCTGGAAGCACATCTACTCTTTCTCCCTCATTGAGAAATTCTGGATCAGCTGCAGTCCGATTTTACTAGCAGGCGTCAAGCTGTTGGGTAGAGGCAAAGGGCGTCCTCTGCCATGGCCAGAATGTTCTCAAAGTGCCGTCACCACTGAATTCGTCAGACACAGCACGCCATGCACTTGGCTGATCCGTAGGTCCCCAGATTGGTCCTAAATTGTGCAATCCATCCAAGGCTTTACAATGTTCTCTATTTTTAGGGACTGTCAGAAACAACAGGCTCACAGCGACAGCAACAGACCAAGAGGTAGAATCCTACATAAAAAAATGGCTTCACCTTGCGGGCGACCGAGATGGAGGTAGAAGAGAGAGAGAGGAACGAAGACGAGCTGTCCAAGAAACCTGTAAGTCAGTTACAATATCTATTTTGCAATATATGTATAATAATTTGTAATATATAATATAGCATATACATAAGGAATTGTATTTTGTTTGCGGTTTTGTACGTTTGATTGTTATCTGTTACTGAGTCAACAGAGTTTATTTGTTTGTGCATTCCTTATAGGCCTTCAAGATTCTCATGGGCCCAGTCAAGGAGGTCGATAAATCCATCGATAAAATGTCCAGGTTGTTCCCTTGCCAAGGTCGGCAAAAGTTCGTTAATTTTGGTTGAGCAGGGTTAGGTTTAACCCTATGGTTCTACAAGTATTCTGTTTTAGTTCTGTTTTCACAAGAAAATCAATAAAATAAATCTGAAATGTCACTGAGTCTGCAGAAGAGTTTGTTTATTTGGGGAGCTAAGCTTTTTTCTTAGAATTGCGTGTTTTTTCAAAGTTGCTTTACTATACAGCTATTTTGTTTTGTTTATTATGCTGTTATTTTGGCGTGGTTGGATTGTATCCCAGTTATTTTGAAAATGTAATGATGCAGTGGCTAGTTCATCACCAATATTAATAAATGATGATACAATCATTAAAAAAAACGTTTGGTTCATCTGTTGTAATTTATTGATGCAACTTTTGGGAGGCCATTTTGACATTTTTATTTACTGTATGTTGAATATTGCTGTTGCAGAATACACAGTGTCATTGATATTCAGTCATTGAGTCACCAAAGTTTTAATGGCTTTTTAGGGCTAGGTCTGGTTTATTTGGGTCATTCTTGGCTGACATGTGGCCATGCTTTGACCTGCTTGTGGCACAGATCTGGTAAACATCACCTGACCGTCAAAGTGCCATAATTCCATGCAGCATTTGGGCCGGATGAGGATACGGAATGTGGGCCGGATCTGGGCCAGAATGAAAACTAACCGTGGCCCAGATTAGGGCCAGTTCTGGTTTATGTGGTTCGTTTATGGTTGACATGTGTCATTGCTATGGCTTGCTTGTGGCGCAGATCTGGCAAACAGGAGCGGAGCGCCTAAGTGCCATCATTCCACGCGGTATGTGGGCCAGATAAGGATATGGAATGTGGGCCGGATCTGGGCCAGAATGAAAACTAATCGTGGCCCAGATTAGGGCCAGTTCTGGCCAACGAGTGGAACGCCCCAGTGCCATCACTCCATGCTGTATTTGGGCCAGATAAGGATATGGAATGTGGGCCGGATCTGGGCCAGAATGAAAACTAACCGTGGCCCAGATTAGGGCCAGTTCTGGTTTATGTGGTTCGTTTATGGTTGACATGTGGCATTGCTATGGCTTGCTTGTGGCCCAGATCTGGCAAACAGGAGCGGAGCGCCTAAGTGCCATCATTCCACGCGGTATGTGGGCCAGATGAAGGTGTTTTGTGGGCCGAATCTGGGCCAAACCTTTTTTGCTATCTGGGTTTGGATAAAAGCGTCTTACACGTAACATGTAATGTAATGATAAGCTTTCAGAGGTGCACCAATCAGGGGGCTGCAGGTCTGGAAACAGGAGCTGTAGCAGTTGGCTTTGTCCCGTAAACACATCCTGAAGTTTACCTGTTGTCTAATGAAGTGGTGGAACACGCTGGAGACCTGGCTGCATTACAAAGTGAATATCTATTTCCAGAGAAATATAGAATGTTTGGAAGTGTTTGGAAAGAGCTCAAACACAGATCAATACATAGCAAGCACACCATCTGTCAGGTGTGGCATGACAACATACAGTATCATATCAAACAGGGATTTGAAGCCACTGCAATATTTCACATGTCAAATTCTGACGGCGTGAAAAAGCATGCAGACATCGTTGCTGAGGTGATAATACCTCCAGTTATTAACTGTTAAACGTTTATTCATGTTCAGCATTTGTAATGACTCAATAAATGCATTAGATATTATGCATATAGATATCACAATAACTATTTATGTTCAAACACATGACTACAAAAAGAGAAATAAAACATATAGCCTAAATCAAATGTGTAAGATAGAAACAAATGTATAACAATAATGTAATATTCTATTGGAAAGCATTTAACTCTCCTCTTGCTATGAAATAAACAAAGTACTGGAGTAATCAACTATTTCAAATGTATAGTCGAAAGTAGAATCAACAGTACATGTATACAAATCAAAATGTGTCTTCGGGTCTATGCGACTGATTTCGATGGAGCAGCAGGTCACTTTGCATAAGGTAAAATAAAGCAGGCAGACATAACAGGAAGAATATGTACATTTTAATCCAATCATAGGACATTGTCACACCATTCAAATGTATCCATGTAAATTACAACAAAAAAAAGCTTAGATTTGTTTATTTGTTACGTTGTTGACTTTATTTGTTAAGGGGTGGCCACAATCGCGGACATGCCCTTACGAAAATGAACTATATATTACTATAGTATACTATACGAGTGGTATAGTATCCTATAGTAAGTTTGTAGAGTTCTATAGTAATTTTAACTAGCTATCGTATACTATAGTCTTTTCTGTAGTGCCATTTTACTAGCTATAGTAGCCCTATAATATTTCAATAGTAATACTATGTATCTTTGTAGTATTCCTATATTATTTTAAATATTATAACTATAGTATAATATATAGTGTTTCTGTAGTTGTTTTTTGAACACACTATAGACCACTCCTAGTAATATGGTCATAATGAATGCATATTATTACCATAGTGTTTGTAAAAGTATTACACTCCTAGAATTAATGTGTCATTTTTTTTTAACACACTGCTGTGTCAAAGGCAATTCAACACATTCAGTGTCATTTCTGAACTATTTTACACACATAAAAACGTATAAAAATGCACATAGTGAACACATTAGTTTTGACTAACACTGGGCTAACATTGGGCACTGTCATTGGGCACTGTCCTGCCCAATCACGGTTGAGTTATTTCAAATGTATCATTTTTCAACTGTCCAACTGTCCATCAAATGTCCCAACTGCCATTTCACCTCTGGCTGCGGTGGAGGATGTCAGCGGAGGAGAGTCTAACTCTGGGTAAGTTACAGAAACAAAACGTTTTTAACAAAGTGAGCAGATATATTGTCATAATGTGAGCAAGCTAGGCGTCTAAATACATATTTTTAAACTTAAATAAATATGTTTTGCCAATGTTGAACATCTAACTATTGTTTGAGTTTAGCTGCCTGGATGACAATTATTTTCCTTTTTCCTTTAAGCCGTTCTTCTTCTTCATTTCTTTTTTATTATATTTATTTTATCTTAATGTAGCTTACAGTCTTTTCTGTGACCATCTAGCAGCTATATGTTTAATGCTATCTAGCTACTTTGGCTAGGTTTCACTGTTCGGCCAGATGTGGCGAGAAAGTGCGAGTGAGAAGACCGACAGAGGCTGCGGTGATATACAGTCCCTAATAGTGCAAATACGTAACTTACTCGCACTAAAGTTATTAGTATTACGTGTACACTACAGTTTACCTGTTTCTGACTAACACATCAGCCACTACTCTATACTTGCAAATATTATATTGTGTAGAAGGGAGATTTCATATCCAGTGGCGTTTTTATATGTACAAAAGTGGTGGGGCACAAAACAACGTAGATGTCTATAAGCTTCTGCACTGCAGTGAGGTTCATGGCTGGCGAGGCACTGGCACTGACTCTTCAGGTTTACAAATATTATATTTTGACCTAAATCAAAATATAATATTATTTTCAAAAGCTTTTTTTGTCTGATGCTTCAATTAATTTTAAACAGACAGTTCAACAGAAGGATACCCACATTTTTTAATTTGATCATTTAAATATTGAATTGTTCTCTCTTAGTAAGATCCCATTTTCAATAAAATTGCAGTCTTACCTTGACTTGAAGATTAAGTCCATTTGCCTATCCTTCTGGACAAAAATCTCTATTACTTTTTTGTAAAAGTCCTCCTTATGTTCTCGTAGTTTCAAAAGTCTATCATAAATCTAATCTAATCAATAGATTTATGATTCGAAAATTATAAAAGTAGGGTAGACATGTGGATATTATCCGGCTGAACAAAACGTGCATTTATCTAACAGGTTTGTTTCCCACAGATCTTATTTGGAGCTATTTTCTAAAATACTATGGAGACATCTCATTGCTTTTTTGTCGAGGGAAGCCATGCGCAGCTTACTTCCGGGTTTTAGGACGCGTCACTGCAGCTCTCTCGTCTCCTCTTCACACACCACACTTTTCGCGGCACACGTACTTACAGCCAATCAGCTCTGAATGATGTGAGATGGCGTATGGTGGGGATGGCAGCTCTATGCCCCTCTGGTCATTATTTTTTTGCTACACACATTAAATAGGAAAATACTCTGAGCATGCGCAGTGTAGTTTGTACAGTCACCATTGACTTAAAGGGCCCATTGCATGCTTTTCCGGTTATTACCCGTCTCCTTGTGTGTTATGAAGGTGCCCATGCATGTAAACAGTCTGCAAAGTCAAAACCCCTCAAAGTACACCCTGTAGGGAGTAAAACTCTAACACAGAAAAGACCTCGTTGGAGATTTCTCAGTTTCCATTGTTTGTTTACTTCCTGTCCTCTCTATCCAGTCATGTCGCGGAGGGTCTGTTTCCTGTCTTGTGTGGAGAAATCCACAATGTTTGCAGTATCGAAGGCAGAACCACGACGAAGTCAGTGGTTGACATTCCTTTTTAACACTGTTCCAGCTGATTTACCAGCCGGTACTGTTGTGTGTGCGCGGCATTTCACGGACCAAAGCTTTAAAAACGTAACAATGTTTAGCTTCGGACTTGCAACGCTGATATTGGAGGACGATGCTGTTCCTACTTTGTTTGGACCAGCGGGAGATTCGGATACACAACCTGTAAGTATTCATTGTGGTTTGTGTATTTATTGTTAGAAATTAAAATCAATGTTTATATGGCGTAATTTGAATTAAATACACTATTTAATTTAAATCAGTTTTATTCTGAAAAACCTGAAGTTCACTAACTATTAACTTAATACTTTTATTCTGAAAATGCTTCATTTCCGGTTAGCATTAGCATGTGGCGAAATGCTGCATTTTGAAACTATAATCGAAGGTGAAATGACATGTGGTGTTGTACATTGAGCACACTGGGTTTAGCACTCATCTATTGCCGCTGAATAACGTTTATTAGGGAATGTTTAAATAACCACAGACACCAGAATGATGTAATTTAACGACAGAACAAGGCAGGAATTGCATTGGACCCGCCCCCCGACGACGTCGGCCAATAGGAGAAGACCTCAGATGACAACAGGAAGAGCAAGCAAAAGATTGACCTCTTCCTCCGGCTGACCCGGACTGACCGGAGGCATGGGGAGAGCCACTCACACATTTGTACACCACCGCATCTTTTGTGTAATTAAATGCTGTTAACTTTTATAAGCTTCCCTTGACTCTTTTCAGTCTCTCCTGCCTTCAGGGCTCTATAATTCACTAACATTTGGCGTCACTGGGTGGACCCTGAAGCTAGATTGAGCTGGAAGACGGGGTAAGGCTGCAAGCTAACTAGCATCACACTAAGTTTTTGGCTGGGCCTAAATGAAAGGTGAGACAGTTACCTGTTTAATTCCGTGGTGATTGCAAGTGGTGTGGAGTGTGTATATAGTGTTTCTATTCCCCGATTAATGTGAATATTACATAGAATTAAGACCTTCTGGGGAGGCACTAGCTTGTATCTGGGATACCTCTGGGTAGGTACCAGACCTGATCTGTTCTACGCTGGACTGGGTCCATTCATGTTAGTCTATATGTTTGATGTGTTAAACCTGCGTAGTCTGGTTTAATAAAGTATTTTTGTGTGATGATCTAAGGCGAGGCGATTGTGTACAAGATTGGTATGAGATCAGTTTATAAGGTCAGCATCTATAGAATTTAGAGCTAAGATAAATGAAGATTGTTTTGTATTGTCAAGCAGTGTGGTTATTTATCTGCAGATGTTGTGTTCCCCTTCCCCCAATCATATGTGGTTAATGCTATACTGCTAAGCTAGTTAGCTAGCCAGTTAGCATTAGTAGATGGTGAAATAGTTTGAGTAAAGATACAACCGGTAACTACTGATTGAACACACAGGGATGGTGTAGATTAATGTTGAGAGTAGATTGAGTTGTTTTGTTTTTCATGCTTTTCAAAGAAAGTAATTTGCACTTTATATTTTGAGGAAATAAACAGGAAGTAGGTTTATGAACCGGAAGTACTAGTTGATACATTTGAGAGGAGTTACAAATAAAACAGCTCCCCTAGCGGACATACTAAGTATTACGTTAATACATTCTTCACCACACAGATAAAGATTACATGTGGTTTCTTTGAATTGAAGTATTGTAGTTAACACATTTTATGACATTTGCATAATTTCATAAACTTTAGTATACACGGTAGGCCTACACGGTTTATTTGGATTTGCACCATATTCCTATTTTAATATTACAAAGTAAAAACCATACACTGTTCATTTTCATTTATTTAATTAGATTTTAGAAATTTGCATAATTTTAATTTTGTCTAATTTTGATTTTCTAATCTCAGTTTTACAACATTTACATTTATTTTCCAAATTCAAAAAAAAATTCAAAAAAAAATAAAAGTTCGGATGACATACGATATCTTTATAAAGAATACAAAGGTACTATTCAGAGGATTAGTAATTCATTTTTGATAACTTAATAATATTATCCGTGAACTTAAGAAACATGTCGCCAGACACCAAGTTAAGAGCACTCCCAGTGCCAGGCACAACTGCAGATATTAAGGCGAGAGTAAACTCCTGGTCAGATGCTGGGACCGTTCCCACTAAAAGACAGAAGAAATGGAACCAAATAGAGGAACTGTTCAAGCAGTGGCAAACGAGAAGATTGATTCCAGCAGATGATCAACCTGGACCAACGGAAGCCCATAGAAAAGCTGTAGTTGAACATGAGAATGCTGAATACCTACAACAGGAAAAAGCATGGATCAAAGCCGGACAACCCCCTCGGTATGGACCTGCTAAAAACGCTATGAAAAAAGCTGAAAAAAGAAAAGTTATGGTTGCAAATCTGATTCTCTATCTAAAATATACCAGCCAGGGATTGACAAACAGCTTACATGTGGTAGCAGCAGAAGATCTGCCAGTAATGGAAGAAGAACTCTGCAGAAGAGATGAAGCACTCTGCAGAAGAATAGAAGCAGAACTCGGCAGAAGAATGGAAGAAGAACTCGGCAGAAGAGAGGAAGCACTCTGCAGAAGAATAGAAGCAGAACTCGACAGAAGACTGGAAGCAGAACTCATCAGAGGGATGGAAGAGAGACAAAAGGCAGATGAAGCCCATAATGACATTATTGCAGAAAGACAAAGGGAGGAAGATAAATACCAACAACTTCTGGCGGAAAGACGACAAGAAGATGTAAGATTCCAGGACATGATGGCAGATCAAATAACTCAAAGAAAACGCCGGACAAACTACTCTCCTGACTATTCCAATGGACAGGGAGATGAAAATGACGACAGCGGAAATGAGCAACATTACCCTGGGACATGCCCCAAAACTAAAAGAACCAAGACCGGTGCACACACCTCCATGCCATTGATAGCGGCTGGAAAAAGAGGATTTCAATACCAACCATGGACTCACAGGGACATGGAAGCATTAGTGTCAAAGCTACCTCCACTCACGAAAGGAGGTCAGAAGTGGGTGAATGATCTGGAGCGATACACAGCCCAAGACCACCTGTGCTTGGGAGACATGAGAGCCCTGCTTGGACGGATAGAAGGAAGATTAGGGGCAAGAGCAGTAGATTCCGAGGCCAATTGCACAAATGACCCAGATGAAACTCCATTCAACTACATCAGGTCGAATTATTGGGCTGCTATTCGTCACATCTACCCGACAACACGCAGTTTACATGCTCTCAGCAGCTTGAAGAAGGAGCCGGGCGAAAACATGCATGCATTCTTGAAGAAATGTGAAGAAGTGTGGGAGGCTAGCACGGGTGAAAGACATGATCTTTCTCCAGCTATTGAAATGGTGTGGAAGAACTCGGTCATTAAAGCCCTTCCTCTAGCAGTGCAGGCACGTCTGGAAGAAGTGGTGGGATTGGACAATAAACCCGCTGAACAATGGAGACAACATCTCATTCACCACGATAACAGACACCAGGCAGCAAAAACGGGACTTGATGAGGACGATAAAATCCAAGCAAGGAGACTCGTGAAGCTACAAATAGCTGAGAAAGATACCGAAGCTAATAAAAACAAGAAAGCGGCAAGGCAAATGGCAACTAAAGCAGAGAAGACCATAGAAACAGAGACAGTAATGCAAGCACCGCTAACCGTTCAAGCTCAGGTGGTGCCAGAAAATCAGATGCAGTACCAGGGAAAGAGGTTTCCTAAAGATTCCACAAAAGGGGAAACCGCACAGGTGTCCCGTTTCTAATCTCGTGAATGAATAAGGAATGGCGCTCCGCATATGATATATTTTTGTAGATAAAGGGTACCCGCCTATGCTGAATTGCCTCTGAAAAGACTCTGCAGAGCACGACATGGCCAAAAGACCCAGACCAAATGACCTTTGACCCTGACTGACAGTGTGACAAAAGCACTGTCCATGACTGACTCTGGGGTGTACCTGACCAAACCTGACTTGACAACCAGACGGTGTGAGTGTGAATGAATGCCGGCATGTGATCAGTGTAACTGCATGATTCTAAAACAATAACTAACCAAGCATGTTTTTGGACTAACATATTATTTTGGAGCTCCAAGGGAAAGAGGTTTCCTAAAGATTCCACAAAAGGGGAAACCGCACATGTGTCCCGTTTCTAATCTACTTGATATTTTACTCCCACAGGAGTTGGCGGTTTGCAAATATAAAACTCAAACTAAAATCTGAAGGATGGAGAGAAACACTTCTTTTCACTGAAGTGTTTAATGTGGAAATGATGATAATGAATGTAAAATTGTAAATAATGTTCGTTATTTCCCTAACCAATATTTACCTGACAGTTTTTTCCCCCTCCCCATTACAGGTTTTGTTACACATGAGTTCATGTGTAAAAAGGGGGGAGTGTGTATAATGTCAACATGGCTGTAAAATTAACAATTTAAATGTTTCTTTTAAGGATTGACAGAAACCTACCGCCCCAACCCAGATGTTCAAACTGAGCATTGAATGATAGTTTTAGAATTAACCTGCTCATATCTGGGGATAAAATACTGTTTGATGGATGATGAATGTTTCTAATATTGATTGAGTTATAGCAGGTAACACAGATGCAGAATCAGTGGCCAAGGGGCTACCAGAGAGATGTAATTCCAGAATGGAATACCGAAGAAGTTGACTTGTGATAATGAAACAATTTTGTAATATTTTAACAGGTATTAGAGTAACTGAGGTTTGAAATGTAGAAAGAACATATTACAGTTGAGCTAAAACATAGTAATGTAATGAGACCGAATTTAATTTAGACAACATCTTGTAACTAGCCTGTTAAAGAATTAGAAGTAAAAGCCATAGACTTTATTGTTTAGTTCATTATGAGGATATACAGTTAATTTTATTTCATAATAGAAAGACATTTGATGAAAGTATGTTGGAATTCTGTATTCATTTTTCAGCTTGATAATAGACAGGTGGAAGCCGTATTGCCAGGTGCAATCGATGGGATTTCTGCACACGGTCCAAGCAGAGAATGACGTACCTTACAGGACAGATACACTCAGGAAATCATTCACTCTGACAGCATCATGACTTTAGTTGTTTTTGAATCCATAATGAAATTGTATTACATAACGTTAGTGTGTCTTTACCACAAACAGGAATAGTTCATTGTTATATTTAGATTTGAGAAAGATTACAAGGATTTTATTTAGTTCACCATGAAGATGTTTTTTGTTTGTAACATATGCCCAGTAGTAAGATTCAAATATCAGCAGGTTCTGAATTATTATTCCTCTGTCCCACAACCAACAAGAATGTGGATGGGGAGAACTATATCTACTAGAACCAGCAGAGATTCATAAATTACACCAGAGGCACAGTAGAAGTAAATAAAGAGTAATATTTAGCTATTTTCAGATAGTTTAATCCTTCTTATACTTTGTAAAAGAACAAGTGCCTTTACACCAGATACAGTAAGAAGATGATTTATGATGTGAAAGGAGGGAGTCAGACGTTTTCCATACCAAGCTAATTGCTGCTATTTTACGAAGTGACATTAAAGGTTTAAGCTAGAAGTTATGCACAAATGAAAAACTTATGAATATGTATTCTTATTTGTTTTTTTTACTTTTATGAGTTATGTACCATGCAATGTTCGGATGAAGAACTCATTGATTTCAATATTATTTACATACCTTAAAAAGGTATGTAAGGAGGGATTGTTAGAAATTAAAATCAATGTTTATATGGCGTAATTTGAATTAAATACACTATTTAATTTAAATCAGTTTTATTCTGAAAAACCTGAAGTTCACTAACTATTAACTTAATACTTTTATTCTGAAAATGCTTCATTTCCGGTTAGCATTAGCATGTGGCGAAATGCTGCATTTTGAAACTATAATCGAAGGTGAAATGACATGTGGTGTTGTACATTGAGCACACTGGGTTTAGCACTCATCTATTGCTGCTGAATAACGTTTATTAGGGAATGTTTAAATAACCACAGACACCAGAATGATGTAATTTAACGACAGAACAAGGCAGGAATTGCATTGGACCCGCCCCCCGACGACGTCGGCCAATAGGAGAAGACCTCAGATGACAACAGGAAGAGCAAGCAAAAGATTGACCTCTTCCTCCGGCTGACCCGGACTGACCGGAGGCATGGGGAGAGCCACTCGCACATTTGTACACCACCGCATCTTTTGTGTAATTAAATGCTGTTAACTTTTATAAGCTTCCCTTGACTCTTTTCAGTCTCTCCTGCCTTCAGGGCTCTATAATTCACTAACATTATTCTGTTTAAAACAAACAATGTATCTACCACGACTGTGTAAATGCTATGCTATGCTACCGAGGTAAACACGAGGGCTAACGAGCATTCCCAGACCTCAACACCGATGTTAGCACATGGCCTTACATGTATCTCATAGCAGGAGAATGTCTGCAAACACACACGAAATACTCATAGACAGTATACTCCGGGTGATTTAACCGTACGGTCAGTAATTACAGTTGCCGTTCGTGTATTCTACCGAGCTACCATTAATAAGCTAAGCTAGAAGCTCTAACCTAGAGATGTTATGAAAAACATTGTTTTCATGCCAGCTACAATGAATGACCGAACGTAGCCGACTAACTGTATAATATTGCAATTGTAAGATGTTCTTGCTAAGCCTAGACTAGCTGTTAAACTGCATATTAGGTTAGCATATTAGCTGGCAAGCTAACTGTGTTGATTACTGATAGATAATCATAGCTGGAGAATTTCGTCTGCAAACACACACAAAATACTCATAGACAGTATACTCTGGCTGATTTAACATACGGTCAGTCGCCAAACATAATTACATTGAAGTTGGCGGTCCTAGCAGCTATGCTACTGAGCTACAAAGAGTCTGAAATATTACGCTACATGGGAAAAGGTAGCAGACTATCTGTAGAACATTGTAATTGTAAAAGTGTTGCTTTTATGAAATTGACTGTTTCCCTCGATGTGTATCTTTCTTAGAGTACATCACAGCAGGAACACAATACCCACCGCTCCAGTACAGTCAAACAGACCGTCCACAGACTGTTTGTGTGGGAACTCAGAGGGTTGAGACACGGTCTGTGGGAACACAGACAGTGGAATGTAAAGTGTCCGCCATTTCTGTTGCTACGCAGTTGCCCCGGGGAACACTGAAATCAGCACACGAGAAGCACCTACACAGAAACCCCCTTGTCCTCTACACCAATAAAGGGCCCAGGATTGGGACCTAGCAAGAGACCTCGACTGGAGTTGGAGGAGGAACAAGCAGAGACGTCGACAGAATTTGAGGAGACTCTGGGTTCGAGTTACCACCCTGATGATACTGTAGAAGAATGCGAGGTATCGTAAGTGTGGTACATTTGGTACACATTACTATTACTGTTTTTCAGAGTTGAAATCTAAAACTTATTGTTAATTTTTTTTTGTTACATTAGACCACAGGCACAATCCACGCACCGTGACGTAAAGTACATTGTTTTTGAAAGCTGCCTCAGACAGCTGTTTGAAAAATGTCCGGTGTGTAAGACAGTCTGTGATGTCCAACAAGAAAAGTGGGGACCTATGTGGCGTTCACACAGCGTTGTTCAAACGGCAGTTACTTCAGAAAATGGGAGAGCCAGCCCGTCATCGGAAGTACCCCGGTTGGCAACTTACAATTATCCGCTGCTACATACTTCACTGGGGGTTCCTTCTTCCAACTACGAAAGGTATTTTACCATCTCTAACATCTATAGCATATGAAAAATGACAGCAGTGGACTTTTTCAAAAACGTTTCCTTTTTTTCTATTTATTCATAGATATGCAGAGCCATGCAGCTGGAGATCATCGGGTATGGGACCTTCAGGAGGCATGCTAAGAGTTACCTGGAGACTGCTATTATCCACAAGTGGAACACTGATCAGCAGCAGAATTTCGATAATCTACAACAACAGGAGGGAAAGGTCGCAGTTGCAGGAGATATGAGAGCAGACTCTCCAGGTAAGCAGAAACAGACAAGACAGTCTAGTGCCAGAGTTACTGGTGTATATTACAATTCATCTACTTATCCATTGAAGTTCTGTTGAAAAGCCTTGAAACCTCCTGTATTATATTTTCTTCAGGACACTCGGCTAAGTTCGGGAGCTACACACTCATGAACCTGGGAAGCAACACCATTCTGGACTTCCAGCTTGTTCAGGTGTGATTCTCTTTCTGGGTGCTATCATTTTAGGCTTGCTGGCTGTTGATGCATGCTTCTGTGTATTTATGCCCTATTTGTTATTCCCCAACAGAGCAATGAAGTAGGTGGTAGTTACCACATGGAAAAGGAGGGACTCAAAAGATGCCTAGATCATCTGGAGTCAGAGGATTTGGCGGTTGAGTACATTGTGACTGACCGTCATCCGCAGATCCAGAAGTACCTGAGGGAACGCAACATCAAACAATTCTATGATGTGTGGCACTTTGAAAAAGGTATTTATCCCTATATGTTGTAATGGAAGAATACCAAATCAGAGTCACTGTCCTTTGTTAAGATATTCCTTTGTTTTACTATGCAATTTATCCTGAGCTTCTAATCAGCAGCAGACATGACATAATGTCTGAATACATCTCCTACAGCACCTTTTCTCATTGTAAATTACATTTCACTCACTAATCCTAGGATAATGTGAGTACTCTTTAGAATGGGAATTTACAGTGATATGAATATGTATGGCGGTTTTCTGGCTATGAAATGTTTTCAGACAGAAGGGTGTCGCACTGACAGTAGAGATGTTAAGATTCACCGATTCGCATCGGTGCACCGGCATAAACGTTCAAGATGCGAGTGCACCGGTTGAAAGAGTGCACATCGGTTACAGTTTGGGTTGAACCGGGTTGAACTCGCGATGCATCGATTGCGTAGCGTCTTTGCATCGTTAAAAAAACGATTCATTCATATAAAATCCCCTCATCTTGTCAACGCTCAGCAGAGACGATCTTTGATCTTTGCTTCGCACTACGGAGGCCGAGAGTCTCAGTTATCAACACACACGGAAGTTGAGGAGAAAGAGAAACACAGCGCACCGAAAAATACCTACAAATCAAACGTTTGGCAACACTTCGGATTGTTCAAGAAAGACGGTGTAATAATCCTTTATGCTATATAGTTGACCGCAGGTCATGGAGAGTAATAAGGTATCCGTAGATTTTTGTATGAGGTATCTTTATTACTTAACAGGTCTACAGCCATGATACATAGATCCGTCCTATATGCGGGCTTGCATACACACAGTATCACGCCGCAGCCGCACCCCATCAGTAACGTCCTGATGGTATATATGCGCGGCACTATATACTACAGACGGTCAACTTGAAAAATCGCTCGCAAATTGTTAACGATGCCGAGCCACTTTAAAGTACACAAGTAGTACGAGGAACTTAGCGACGCACATAAAGAGGCGACATGGGGTCTGCGGCTGAAAAGAGAAACCTGAAAGTTAGACATGAGTTAAATCACTCAGTGAGGTGTTCTGTCAGAGAGAGTGGTGTTTAGTTTACAGCAGCCTGTGACGGCCAATAATAATTTAAATGTCTTCCTTACTGTAAGCAGTTATGAAAGAGCTGTTTGTGAAAGGTTATTTGTATTCTTTATTGTTCCTATAGAACCCACTGATTTCTGCTCACTGGTGAGTCAGACTATGAATGAGTGTTAAGCACATCAGGCTGGCAGCTCTTTGGGCATTGCACTATGGTAGCTGTTATTTGCACATTGTTAATCATGAGCAATGCATCCTTACATTGTTTAACTGTGAGGTGTTATACAATTGTACTGTACTCTGGAGAGCTTTTAAAGGTAAAAAAATAAACGGCATGATGGGATGTGCAGTACCAAATATGTAAAGCACTTTTTTGTACTCAGCATTGAATCAAAACGCACTGAAGCTTTGAATACGTTTGTGAGGCGTTTTGCTGAACAAAATGGTAATCGCCGCATTCAGCTGTAATACACGTCAACTTGATGCTCTGCTCACGGATGAGATGATGACCTTACGTTTGTAAATATATTTTTTTCTTTGAGGGGGTCTGCCCCCAAAAAACAGTTTTAAGTCCTGAGAAAGTCAAATAAGACGGTGTGTAAAACTACACTGCCCAGCCAAAAAAAAGTAACCACTTTGATTTAACTAGGTTAGTAGGTAAGGACATTCCACTGGATAATAACTGAAGTATAAAAGAATGCATGACTGAAGTGATGGAGACCATGTTGAATGCAAACAAAAAGAGGAAATAACAGGTCAAATCAAGCAAATCCCCCTCTCAGATTCCACAGCAACCAGAAGAACATAAATACTTGCTGGTGATTTGATTAATCAGCTTTGTGATGGAATAAAAAATGCACAGTGCATTTCCTTAGCTGTGGGTGAGTCCACTGACACCGCTGACAATGCTCAGTTGCTGGTGTTTGTGAGTTTTTATGATGAGGCAAAGGGGGAGTTTGTTGAAGATGTGTTGGGCCTGACGAACCTCAGTGGACACACAAGGGGGCAAGACATTTATAAAGCAATAATGGGAATGCTGAATGAAAGAGTGCAGCTGCTTTTATTCATAACTGCAGCTCAATAACAATGAAAACTGCTGCATACACCCTATCCGTTTTTAAGAGTGCGCTTAAGACCTTCCTTTTTGATAAAGCTTATAGTTAGGGCTGATTAGATTCAGCCCCTAGTTTTGCTGATATAGGCTTAGTTTGTCGGGGGACATCTTACTTCTTCCTTCTCTCTGTCTATACCCGTGTACACTCATGTTCCGATTAACCCAGCTTCCCCAAATGTCTTTCTTTTTGGTGTCTATATACGCTGGGAGCGCTGGATCTTGAGTCGTGGCTGTGGTCCTGGATCATAGGTCCTGGATGGATATCCTCGTGGATTCATCTTCCTATTATACACACATGCATTTCCAAACATTTGGACTACCTATGTTGCAAATGTATTATCTTTTCAATTTACACACGGCATCTATTGCACGTCTGTCCGTCCTGGGAGAGGGATCTCTCCTCTGTTGCTCTCCCTGAGGTTTCTCCCATTTTTCCCTTTAAACTGGGTTTTCTTTGGAAGTTTTTCCTTGTACGATGTGAGGGTCTAAGGACAGAGGGTGTCGTATTGTCATACTGATATTCTGTACACACTGTGAAGACCACTGAGACAAATGTAACATTTGTGATATTGGGCTATATAAATAAACATTGATTGATTGATGATTGATTTTGGTTTTTGCAACCTCGTGTTAAGAATCGTGTTGCAATTGTTTAAAAGTTTGAATGACCGTAATAAACGGACCTTTATCTTATTGAAACATTTATTTTGGACCTTTTAAGATTTGTATTTGAGTACCCCTGATGTACAGTGTATAAATATACATTCACACATTTTGTAAATTTGTAAAAATAAAGTTTGATGGAAATACTTGGTAGCCTTTCTTTCCTGAATTATTTGCTCCTATAACATATTATTCATATATAGCAAACCATGATTTGATTTTTCATCAAACGGTAGTAGTTTATTACAGGTAACAATAACTTACTCTTCTTCCGTTGTATTTGTCAAAGGTCCGAAACTGTATTTATAAATATTGTGGAGATTCTGCAGGGTGTATGGGTTCAAGCAGTTAGGCTCTAGTCATGGGTGGTCAACCATGCAGTTAATGGGTTCTGGAACTTGCAGCATGCGTGTTACAACCTATGAAGGTAAGATGTGTTACAAAACACGTTTAGCTACTATGGGAAAAGTTTACAAAATAAACATTCAATTACTAAGGAGTAATAAAAGTGCATATAATAGTCTATTGACTTGAAAAATATGTATGCTGTATATCTTGGTATATGTGTGCTACTGTTGGTGTTTTCAGCTAGCTGCCGACATAATGTAACTAAGCTAGGCTAACTTTCTTATGCTATTGCAGCACACGTTTTCTCCGTCACTTGGCATCAAAGCGCAGTTTCCACAACCGCACCTAAATAACAACAGTTGTAGGTACATCTGATGACATCAGAAATGTAAGACATATACTAGATAAAAACGTACCACAATGACACTGTTTGGTCTGCTCTAGTGAACGGCGAGGCAAGACTCGCGATTTGGTCTATTCTAGGATCGAACGGAGGTTCGAAATGGTATGCTCCATACGCCATTGTATGCTATATGTAAGCTATCTATTTATCTATATAACTCTATCTATCGATTCTCAAATATAGTATTGCTATGTTGCTAAGTACCCGCTAAACCACTTTACGGCAGATGTCAACAGGGGCAGAGCCTCTCTGGTGGTTGACTAATCCTGAGTGGCAGAGCTGACCAATCGGAGCACACTGGACGCACAGGAGGGTGGGGGCAGGAACTCCATCGAGCCGTTTAGCACAGGGAGTGAAAACTCATACTATACAGAGATAATTTATGAGAAACCAATCTGAGTTTGGAAAATTGCACAGTATTTTTCTATTGTAATATCCCTCAACAATGGTATTATGATCAGTAGAAAGGACCATGCCATGGGACCTTTAGAGAGGGAGGGGCAGGATCGGGTTTTGTCCCACATGGCTCTAAACAGCTCAATAGGCACACACTGTAGACACTAATTAGAAGAACACAGACTAAAACAGCAATGAGACGAATCAGATGATTAAACATGATCTTAAAATATATTTAATATATTTAAAAAATAAATAAATTGTAATCATTATTTGTAATACTTTCTGCTGACACTAGGTGGGGCTGTGCCCCACCTAGTGTCCTTAGAGGTTTCTCAATGCTCAAATTTCCCCTCCTCGACTCCTCTCCAAGAGACTTGGTGCCGCCCACAGGAGATGTGAGCGGAGGACTGAGGAGGGGAACCGAGGAGAGAGGAGTGGAAGCAGCAGGCGGATAGAGAAATGAGAACTTCTCTCCTCTGAGCGGTCATTTTAAAGAGACGTCCATTAATGATGACAGGAGGCACAGCAGCCCTCTGTCTGATAGACAGATGTGTTCATGATGACTTATATATTTACTCATTCACAGTGCGGTATAATGAGACAATAACACAGATGCGGACATATACACACACATATATTTATATAAATACAATTTCAGAATCAAACAAGTATGAGAGCACTCTCATAATAACGTAACACAATCAGAGACTGGATATATCCCCCACCCCCCCTCTCTCTGGTCGCTGAAATAGGGAATTGAAATTACGGGCCAAAAATTGTACACGTATTAAAAGTAAGCATAGGACACCAAACCAACTGAGACCTGTCTGTCTGCCGCATCTGTGCACTGTACAACACACACCTACACACTGTACCACACACACACCTACACACTGTACCACACACACACCTACACAATGTACCACACACACCTACTGCTCCTAAAGCATAATCAGGCTACAGCCGTTGTGTATTTTATTATGTGAAGCACTAAATGGTCGTAGAAAAATATCGACTCTTTGTTTGTAGATATCTACTAAACTAAAGCATACAAATACAGAGAGTAATGTAGGCCTGTTATACTTAGTGATATATATTTTACACACTGCTCTGCTTTCTGCACGGACCTCACAGCTGTTCTCACTGTGAACATCGCATTGCGATGAAAGCAGTTACTAATATAATATCCAAGGGATGCATGCAGAGCTGTCATTGGCTGAGATAAGTCCGGCCGTGCGTCACGCCTCCACCGTTCCCGGAAATGCATCCGTCGAGGAACCATCAGTGTCTCCTCGGTTAGAGCTCCTCCAGAGAGCCTCCTCGATGCTCGATCCTCGAAGTGCATTTAGAGAAATGAGATGTCCTTCAACATGGCGCGCTGAAATTCATTTCCGGGTCACTACCGGAGGACCGAGGAGTCGAGGAGGGGAAATTTGAGTATAGACCCTTTTTGTGTTTGTACACAATGATGACGTAGAACGTATGCGCGCGCATGGTGGCAACAGAAGGATGGCAGAGATAAACAGCTTGTCAAGCTACGCAGGGGATTATCAACTAAAGATCGTGAATGTTACCTTAACAAGTTGACTTTGACAAATGGTGTCCGACTTCCAGATCCGTGTTCTATTGATGAGTGGGTTGAAGACGTTAGCAAGTGGCCGAATATACAGTGGCCAGATACCTATTTAATTGAGAAACCGAGCGTGTACACCAGAGAGAAATTACGAGTGCCTCTCTGAAGAACCAGCACCTTACCGTGGTAGAGAGGTTTGTGTGCCCTGATGAACCTGGGGGCTGTGTTGTCTGGAACCTTGTGTTCCTGGTAGGGTCTCCCATGGCAAATTGGTCTCAGGCAAGGGGCCAGACTAAGATTGGTTCAAAAGACCTCATGAAAGGAAAAACAAGAAGTGAGGATACCCGGCCCGGAGGAAGCCCGGGGTCCCCTTCTGGAGCCAGGCCCAGAAGGAGGACTCGTCGGCGAGCGTCTGGTGGCCGGGCTTGCCACGGAGCCCGGCCGGGCCCAGCCCGAAAAGGCAACGTGGGCAACACCTCCGCTTCTCTGTCCCGCGGGCCCACCACCTACGGGAAACATCGATGGGGTCGGGTGCGCTGCCAGACGGGTGGCAGTGAAAGCGGAGGGTCTCGACGGACCAGACCCGGGCGGCAGAAGCTGGCTTTGGGGACGTGGAACGTCACCTCTCTGGGGGGGAAGGAGCCGGAGCTTGTGCGGGAGGTGGAGCGGTACCAGTTGGATCTGGTTGGGCTCACCTCTACGCACAGCGTCGGCTCTGGAACCTTACTTCTGGATAGGGGTTGGACTCTATTCTTCTCCGGAGTTGCTCAAGGTGTGAGGCGCCGGGCGGGTGTGGGGATACTCACAAGTCCCCGGTTAGGTGCTTCGTTGTTGGAGTTTACCCCAGTGGACGAGAGGGTCGCCTCCCTACGCCTGCGGGTTATGGGGGGGAAAACTCTGACTGTTGTGTGTGCTTATGCACCCAACAGCAGTTCAGAGTATTCGGCCTTCTTGGAGACCCTGGAAAGAGTCCTGTATGGGGCTCCTGAAGGGGACTCCTTAGTCTTGCTGGGAGACTTCAACGCACATGTGGGCAATGATGGAGACACTTGGAGGGGCGTGATTGGGAGGAACGGCCCCCCTGATCTGAACCGGAGTGGTGGTTTGTTACTGGACTTCTGTGCTAGTCATGGATTGGCCATAACAAACACCATGTTCGAACATAAGGATGCTCATAAGTGTACGTGGTACCAGAGCACCCTAGGCAGAAGGTCCATGATCGATTTCGTTATCGTATCATCGGACCTGAGGCCGTATGTTTTGGACACTCGGGTAAAGAGAGGGGCGGAGTTGTCAACTGATCACCATCTGGTGGTGAGTTGGGTCGAGTGGCGGGGGAAGCCTCTGGATAGACCTGGTAAGCCCAAACGTGTAGTTCGGGTGAACTGGGAACGTCTGGAGGAGGCCCAAGTTCAGGAGGCCTTCAACTCACACCTCCGGCGGAGCTTTTCGGGCATTCCTGTGGAGGTTGGGGACATTGAACCAGAGTGGTCGGTGTTCAAAGCCTCTATTGCCGAAGCCGCGGTGGGGAGCTGTGGTCTCAAGGTCTTAGGTGCCTCAAGGGGCGGTAACCCTCGAACCTCCTGGTGGACACCGGTGGTCAGGGAAGCCGTCCGACTGAAGAAGGAGGCCTTCAGGGATTTGTTATCCCGGGGGACTCCCGAAGCAGTTGCAAGGTACCGACAGGCCCGAAGGGCAGCAGCCTCATCCGTGGCCGAGGCAAAGCAGCGGGTGTGGGAGAAGTTCGGAGAAGACATGGAGAAGGACTTTCGGGCGGCACCAAAGTTGTTCTGGAAAACTGTCCGACACCTCAGGAGGGGGAAGCAGGGAACCATCCAAGCTGTGTACAGTAAGGATGGGACGTTGTTGACCTCAACTGATGGAGTGTTGGGACGTTGGAAGGAACACTTTGAGGAACTCCTGAACCCGACAACTCCGCCCTCTATGTTAGAGGCAGAGCTGGAGTATGACAGGGGATCAACGCCAATCTCCCGGGGGGAGGTCACTGAGGTCGTCAAACAACTCCACAGTGGCAAAGCCCCGGGGGTGGATGAGATCCGCCCGGAAATGCTGAAGGCTCTGGGTGTTGAGGGACTGTCATGGTTGACACGTCTCATCAACGTTGCGTGGAAGTCGGAAACGGTACCGAAGGAGTGGCAGACCGGGGTGGTGGTCCCCCTTTTCAAAAAGGGGGATCAGAGGGTGTGTGCCAATTACAGAGGCATCACACTACTCAGCCTCCCCGGGAAAGTTTACTCCAAGGTACTCGAAAGGAGGGTCAGGCCGTTTGTCGAACCTCAGATTGAGGAGGAACAATGCGGATTCCGTCCTGGTCGTGGAACGACGGATCAGCTTTTTACTCTCGCAAGGATCCTGGAGGGGGCCTGGGAGTACGCTTATCCGGTCTACATGTGTTTTGTAGACTTGGAGAAGGCGTATGACCGGGTTCCCAGGGAGTTACTGTGGGAGGTGCTGCGGGAGTATGGGGTGAGGGGGTCTCTACTCAGGGCCATCCAATCTCTGTACTCCCAAAGCGAGAGCTGTGTCCGGGTCCTCGGCAGTAAGTCGGACCCATTTCCGGTGAGGGTTGGCCTCCGCCAGGGCTGCGCTTTGTCACCAATCCTGTTTGTAATATACATGGATCGGATTTGGAGGCGTAGTCGTGGGGGGGGGGGTCTGCAGTTCGGTGGCCTAAGGATTGCACCACTGCTTTTTGCAGATGATGTGGTTCTGATGGCTTCATCGGTCTGCGACCTTCAGCACTCACTGGATCGGTTCGCAACCGAGTGTGAAGCGGCTGGGATGAGGATCAGCACCTCCAAATCTGAGGCCATGGTTCTCAGCAGGAAACCGATGGACTGTCCACTCCAAGTAGGGAATGAGTCCTTACCCCAAGTGAAGGAGTTCAAGTATCTCGGGGTCTTGTTCTCGAGTGAGGGATCAATGGAGCGTGAGATGGGCCGGAGAATCGGAGCAGCGGGAGCGGTATTGCAGTCGCTTTACCGCACCGTTGTGACGAAAAGGGAGCTGAGCCGGAAGGCAAAGCTCTCTGTCTACCGGGCCATTTTCGTTCCTACCCTCACCTATGGTCATGAAGGATGGGTCATGACCGAAAGAACGAGATCGCGGATACAAGCGGCCGAGATGGGTTTCCTCCGCCGGGTGGCTGGTGTCTCCCTTAGAGATAAGGTGAGAAGTTCGGTCATCAGGGAGGGACTCGGAGTTGAGCCGCTCCTCCTTCGCGTCGAAAGAAGCCAGTTGAGGTGGTTCGGGCACCTAGTTAGGATGCCACCTGGGCGCCTCCCTAGGGAGGTGTTCCAGGCACGTCCAGCTGGGAAGAGACCAAGGGGTAGACCTAGGACCAGGTGGAGGGATTATATCTCTTCGCTGGCCTGGGAGCGCCTTGGGATCCCCCAGTCAGAGCTGGTTGATGTCGCCAGGGAAAAGAAAGTTTGGGGCTCTCTGCTGGAACTGCTACCCCCGCGACCCGACCACGGATAAGCGGGAGAAGATGGATGGATGGATGGACAACACAGTGACAACAGGGTTCAAAATGTCAGCAGCCAATATCATTCAGTTACATTCAAAACCTGATTAAGCTTAGGATACTTACTCACATGTCTAGCAAGTTAGATGTTTACCTACTTCATAGCCAGAGCTGAGATTTGTCAGAGAGCAAATGTTACTTTCAAGCCCAGTATGTTATGAAAAAAAACATGTTTCGACCCATGGATGCAATACATATTATTATGAATATAGTTAGGTTCCACCTTCATGATTATGGATCTGTTAGTGAATTGTTTTCTAACACGACCCTTGGGGCTTAAAAGGTTAAAGTGTTTGCATAAATTAGGGCGTGGTCACATTGAGTGACGGCTCTGTCAAGTGACTGCTGCTGCTAGCTTCTCGTCTCTCTGCTAGCTGCTCCGTGAAGCTACAGGGACTCAGCCTGCTCAGTTCATCCAGGGAACACAACTTGAAGCCGGCCGTGGTTGTTTGTTCTTCATGCTTATATATCGGACTATTGTGACTCGCTCTGCAGTTAAAACAGACGGTGCATGCATGCGGTTTTGCGGTAAGTGAAAATCGAGTACTTATTTATGTGTTAATGATTTTAATCGGCTACGTAATGAATGTTAAGGCTTGGTTTAGTGTGTAAGCGAGTGGTAGCTACATTGGTGCTAACGATGCTAATCGTAGCTTACAAGTTAAAATCATAGACTGTATATATAAAGGTTCAAACGAAATAGACAATTGTTAAGCGTTAAGTGGGATAATACTGTAGAACAAACGGCTTCTGTTTGAGGTTGATAAAATAAGGTCATCCTTGTAACTTAGAGAGATATTTTATTATGTAGGTAGGAACTGTATGCATCGCTAAGGTTAATTTAAATTGGCTATGCTCAAGTATGTAGACAAGCTAACGTCGAAGTAGTGTATGTGAAATCAACCTCACAATAAGATGTGTATATTACAATTATTAATGTCAAGATGATTACATAGATATTACAATATGGTTGATTGAGCTGGAGTTCATTATCGAGCTTACACGTTAACGTCACAGTCATCTGAAGAACGAACCCAATCCTTGTTGTTTTTATTAATTGCATTACCAAATGGGTATCAAATAAACAGTAAGCATTGGTAACACAACTTCCAAAGTTACAGTAAAATAAAAAGGACCCTGACTCGGACAATACACAATCCAACATGTTCAACAGAAGAGAATCAGTTATATTGTTTGTACACATGGTTCTTTACATATATATCTGTTTGTTTAAGGTGTCCAGGTGATGCAGACAGGCTGGACCAGAGAGTGCAACCCTGTCTCCTAAAAATTACGTTCCCACAAAACTAAACTGCATTTTCAATTACGTTTAGCTAGACACGTATTTTCTCCCACGTTACGTTTGTTATGAACGGATCTTAAATACGTTTATTTTCTACATATCTTTGCCATTTATTGTCTTGCTTATAATAATGATAATAGTTATTTATAAATATCATTTTAGAGCACACATTTGAAATCGAGAATCGGGCTCGATATATGGTTAAATTAAAATCAGTAGGCGAGGCTGTAATTTCACCAGCTGTTACTCTCATGAGCGAGGCAGAACATAATAGTTTGAACATGACAAAAAGCTGCTGTGTCGTTTATTGCACCTCAAACCTTAAAACAAATCCAGAGTTACGTGTTTCTGTACTTCCTCTAAGAAGAAAGGACAGTAACAGAAGAGCTCTGTGGCTTCAGGCTATTTATTTGTTTTTATTTTAAATCGTATAATGTCGGACTTTTTCCGTCTGAGGAAAAGAAATGGGGCTTAGAGCCTCAAAATACTGAAATCTGTATTTTTTTAAATCTTTTCCTTCTAATTTGTTATTCTTTTCTAAATAACACACTGTTATTTACTCAACAATAACACACAATTATCCTTGTTTTTATGTATTCATTTAATTCTATAATCTTGGGACATTGTGAGCGATACACACCACAAACCCACTAAACTGATTACCCAAGATCCTCAGCTTGAAGCTCGTTGATTGGATGTTTTAGCCGCAATGCACGCTGGGATATGGTGTTAATAAGATATGATATCCGACAACCAAAAAAACCAAAAAAAAAAACCTAATTGTTCTTACTTTTCTCTTTGGAAGTCATCACATAACGGCATTGTAATACACGGTTCGGCTGCATTAAATATTACACATCTGCCGTAGTTCTTTATTTATAGAGCCCTGATGAAAAGACTTCTGGACAAACAGGAGAACTGCTGCCAAAACTGAATACTTGACGTGGATCATAAATATATCAACAATTAAACAACATCTTCAATTTCTTTTCACAAAATACGTCTCCTTGCAGTATCAATAGTAATTCGACTGACTTTTATATTTGATCCAATTGGTATATAGGTTATATTTATACCATAACGGTGCACAGCTGATAGAAAAGGACTTGTAGTTTTTAAAGATATTACTGATTTTCTTTGAATATCAGAATGTAAATAATGAGTTGAGAGAATAGTCAGGGGATTTGGGTGATGGGAGACACATCTATGGAATCACAATTTCAATAGCTTACCATTAAATGACGGATATGCCTTTCTGTCTGTGATGTTTTACAAATCAGATATTAATGTGTAGAAGTAAAACAAGAGAAATAGTATAGCAATATCCTGTACAATTATGTAAAAACATGAATAAAACTACACATCTTCAGATGTTATACATGTTATACATGCGTACAAGTGTCTACACTAATAATACAAAGTTATTATTAGTATGCTGTGTGTACCTTGTGTGCACCGCCTAGTGGTTAAAGCATGTTATTGAATTATTTTGGTTGAATAATGTTATTTGATTAAAACAATATTAAGAGTACATACTTTCATAGGGGGAAAGTAGAAGGTCAATGATAGAAATATAGCATATAAAAAGTCAAGAAGATACTAAGTGATCTCTACAATAAAACAGTTTAGTGCCGGATGTACACAGATATTAATAGGAGGATGTGCAAAACAGAAAAACGAATTAACCTTTATTAACACATTAAAGAATACTTTAGGTTAAGGTCTTCTTTTAAACAAGAAAAAAGCTTTGGGGGTATCTATCTACAGATGAATATTAAGCCTGACAAAGTACTTAACGTCTAAAATATTGCTTTCATGCAATGTTAACTATGTTGAAGCACTTATTTTAACTGATATTATACACATTAATTATACTCTTATGTGTGTAGTAGATAGTATAAGAAATGTGCAGAATATGACCGTTTAATGGTGGAGGTACACACATATTGATAGATGTCTTGTAATGCGCTGTTGAGGAACCTGCGACCCAAGTTGTGTATAAGATCAATACACCTTAGAAAATCTTGAAATCTTGAAAGGGATGTGCAAAATAGCCATTATACAGTTTTTATTGAACTATTAGTAGAGAATAACGAGTAATGAATATACTTTATAAAGATCTGCAGATAAATGTTTAGTCTTCTCAAGCACCAACTATCAAATATCTCTCCTGATTGTTGGCACTTGACAATCACCTTCCCTGAATTGTACTCAGTTGTAACTAAAGTCTGCTTTAAGGGTTGTTTATATTTCACATCATTAATCAGAATCTGCAAAGTAACTAAACTAAATGTAGTGGAGTAAAAATACCAGGTTAACCTCTGAATTGTAGTGGAGTAGAATTACAAAGTAACAATGAGCTGTCGTGTGGGTATATATTAATGCTGCCCATTATGGATACAAGCAATTTTCACCCATTTAGTAATTACATGTTTTAAATGTGTACACACCAATGTGTTTCCTATCGCCTAAATCTACAGGGCTGTACACAGTTTAATACTGTCAACTTCTAAATTTGGGAAAAACGTCTTTTAAAACTACAATTCCCAGTAGAGACGTGCCATAGAGAACATGTTGCGAAACAGAATAGCCAGCATATGTAGTTCTGGTGGGGCGTTTGAGTCCAGTTTTGAATAGTCTGCCGCGGTTTCGTTCCATTTCAAAGAGCTTGACGCTCGGCGTAACCTTGGCGCAACATTACGGGGTTTGTCAACGGGACTGTTGTCCCAAACGATAGATTATGGGTAGTGTAGTGTCTTCGGCCATCCTAAATCTCAAAATGTCCCGTCTGTTTCTGGTGACTTTATTTACGGCTAAAAAGCATGCTAAAAAGCCCAAGATTATAGAATTAAACGAATAAATAAAAACAAGGATAATTGTGTGTTATTGTTGAGTAAATAACAGTGTGTTATTTAGAAAAGAATAACAAATTAGAAGGAAGAGATTTAAAAAAATACAGATTTCAGTATTTTGAGGGTCTAAACCCCATTTATTTTCCTCAAAGACGACAAAAAAAATCAGACATTATACGATTTAAAATAAAAATAAATAAATAAAAAGATAAAACACTGGCATGTAATTTACATTAGAATAAATAAAATCTACGTCACTTTACAGCCCCGCCCACTTTTGGGGAAACCAACGCTGTCATTTAAACAGCGATCAAGCCTGAAGCCACAGAGATCTTCTGTTACTGTCCTTTCTTCTTAGAGGAAGTACAGAAACACGTAACTCTGGATTTGTTTTAAGGTTTGAGGTGCAATAAACGACACAGCAGCTTTTTGTCATGTTCAAACTATTATGTTCTGCCTCGCTCATGAGAGTAACAGCTGGCGAAATTACAGCCTCGCCTACTGATTTTAATTCAACCATATATCGAGCCCGATTGTCGATTTCAAAGGTGTACTCTAAAATGATATTTATAAATGACTATTATCATTATTATATGCAAGACAATAAATGGCAAAGATATGTAGAAAATAAACGTATTTAAGATCCGTTCATAACAAACGTAACGTGGGAGTAAATACGTTTCTAGCTAAACGTAATTCAGAATGCAGTTTAGTTCTGTGGGAACGTAATTTTTAGGAGACAGGGTTGTTGTTGCATACCTGCAAGATTTACCTGTGACAAATGTCAGCGATGTGAACAGAACTGTCACCCTACTTTCACCTGCACCCAGCAGCAAGCGGGAGAACAATATATCATACAGTCGACCCCTAAAACAGTTCACACAGTAATGGAACAGTTGTTAAGCATTATTTTGTCCAACTAGTCTCTACATTATGAATTTGATGTTTTTCTAAACTGCTAAGAAGCTGACAGCTGAGTTAGAACAGAAAGACATGCAGGACATAATCACTAGACGCTCAAAAGAGGAATGTGTGTGTGTAAGGCTTACATGAACTGAATTGAAACACTGTCCATTAGTTGATTAATAAACAAGACATTCAAGTCAAAGTTTTAGGCATTTTCATGTGTAGCACGCTGTAAATATGGACTATGAATGAACACATGCAATGTGGAAACACACAAATAGGTTTATTCTCAATACTCATAACAGTATCAGACACAATGACTTTACTGAGAGTGAAGATGACTTGAACATAGTTACTGTATGGTACTGAAGACAAAATACAGTATATTGCATTCACCTCTTCCTCTAACTCTCTCTGGCCTCCATTGTTGTGCACAACAAAGTCTTCAAGCTCAGGTTTCTAAGTGATATCATTTTAACATGTGCATTCTGGGTGCAGGGTTAGTAGGGCTAACCCATATCTGTTCAATAGATGAAAGGCAATTTGAGTTTAATAATTGTGCCAAAAGTACCTGTTTGTGTCTTGGTAATTGCACAAAGCTGTAATAGGCCACAAATAATCACATTTTTCTAAAAACACAGCAGCAAAACCTATTTTAACCACCCAAAAATGAAGCCCCACCTGAAAAAAAAAAATCGCTATTTTTAACATTAAATAATGTACACTTAAACTGATATAGCTTTTTTGGTGGAGAAAATAAATGTTGCTTTTGCCCACGTCCTCAGCAGTACATGGCTCTGCTGTGCCGGGGCTCCTGTATGTTTCTCCACACGACTACTGTAGGTAGTACACTGATTATGGATATATATACACCACATAATACCCCACTTCAAAAGACCAGAACTATCCCGTGTGTAGTTTTAGCATTTGAATTACAATGACATTATTCTCAGACTTGCCATAGTTCTTGGTTTGTACCACTGCTGCTCTGCTCTGTACAGCTGAGTTCTGGGGACCCACTGGGAGTCATGTGACTGGAGCAGGAGAGTAACACACGTCACACCTGCAGCCGTGATGCTCCAGCTCAACGGGGGTCGAGTCTTTCAGCCCTACCTGTAAGAAGAGAAACAAAATAAATACGTATTCAGTTTGCTTTGTATTATTTCATTTAGGGTAACATTTTGGTTTAATAACATTGTGCTATTTTAAGGAGTAAAGAAGTCATATATTTTTTCCTAAATGTTTTCTATACTTACAACTTCTTATACATACTGATATGAATTGATTTACTTTTATACTATGAACGAAGACAAATTACTCTTTAACAACAGAACAGGAACAAAACACAACTGTGACCTCTGTGCAGCACACACAGACCAGTCAGTCCATTTCTGGGGAGTAGCTACCTTGTGCTAGTTATATTATAGTTGATGTTTTACTATTGGCTGTGTCTAACCTGTCTGAAATTAGCCGAATCCCCAGGAACATGTTGAACCAGACAGTAACGGCCCCTACACGCTTCAACGCTTCTACCCATTCACTTTGAATGGGGTCACGTCACGATTTGCCGAACTGCATTGTGGGAGCAAAGCGTAGCTTCTCTCGCGGTGCTCGCTGCAAAAGTAGAGCAATGTTCTACTTTTGCCGCCTCGGCGGAGGCGTCAGCCAATCAAATCCCTCGTATGCAAATCTGACAGTACAAGCAGTAGCCAATCAAACCGGGTGTATGTTGGGAGAGCCAGACCGCAGTTATTTCCCATATGTCAACAAATGGAGGAGAAAATGATCGTGGCGGTAGGGAATCACCCGGTACTATATGACCAGTCCCTCTTTACATACAGGGATACAAACCGGAGGAGCCAGGCATGGGGGGAGGTGGCAGAGACAGTGGGTGAAACTGGTAGGTTTTCGCTTGTTTGGGGAGTTTATATCCAGTGTACTTCGTTTGAATGGACAGCTAGCAAGCATAGACAGTATATTTAGCCAGCATGGATGTAGCATGAATGCTTTGCTTTGTATGTCCGGGGCGGGACATTCATGTGATTGGTTGTTGCTCGCGTTGACTCCCCAAGCTCAAGACACGCCCACCGCCAAGCGGCAACGCACGCCGCCGTGTGTAGGGGCCGTAACGAAGACAGTAACAACACTTCATCCTGACCTCACTGTGGGGCCTGTCCTCATGGACCTGTAGCATAACACCCTGACACATACAACATACAAAGTATGTTCATTAAGAATGCACATACTGTCCCTCCTCTTTCTTTCAATGTAGTCAAACTTGTTGAAGAAAAACAATAAGTTTAACGTTACAGAAATAAAAGCTTAATTACTCACCCTCCTAACTTCACAAGTACAACTTGAAACATTTCTCCCGCTTGCTGCTGGGTGCAGGTGAGAGTAGGTCGACATTTCTGTTTACATCGCTGACATTTGTCACAGGTAAATCTTGTAGGTATATCACAACAAACATGACGTTGTCACACAGCGACAAGCTGGACACTGGATTGACCAAATAACTACACACTCTTATTTACATTTGACACGTTATTCAAAACCGACAGCCTGTGTGTTGTTTGCAAAACACTGCCATTGAAATACCACACTCAATTATTAAGCCCCTGCACCCAGAATGCACATGTTAAAAGCCATGTAATCAATTAGATCACTTAGAAACCTGAGCTTGAACACTTTGTTGTGCACAACAACGGATGCCACTTTTGGAGAGAGAATTAGAGGAAGAGGTAAATGCAATATACTGTATTTTGTCTTCAGTACCATACAGTAACTATGTTCAAGTCATCTTCACTCTCAGTAAAGTCATTGTGTCTGATACTGTTATGAGTATTGAGAATAAACCTATTTGTGTGTTTCCACATTGCATGTGTTGTGTTCATTCATAGTCCATATTTACAGCGTGCTACAAATGAAAATGCCTAAAACTTTGACTTGAATGTCTTGTTTATTAATCAACTAATGGACAGTGTTTCAATTCAGTTCATGTAAGCCTTACACACACACATTCCTCTTTTGAGCGTCTAGTGATTATGTCCTGCATGTCTTTCTGTTCTAACCTATGGTTCTAACTCAGCTGTCAGCTTCTTAGCAGTTTAGACAAACATCAAATTCATAATGTAGAGAGTTGGACAAAATAATGCTTAACAACTGTTCCATTACTGTGTGAACTGTATGAGATATCGTTCTCCCGCTTGCTGCTGGGTGCAGGTGAAAGTAGGGCGACAGTTCTGTTCACATCGCTGACATTTGTCACAGGTAAATCTTGCAGGTATACAACAAACATGACGTTGTCACACAGCGACAAGCTGGACACTGGATTTTCAGACACAGTACAAACCGGAAGTCAGCAAAATAAAGTTATGCAAAGATTACTTGTATTCTCTATAAACGCATATCTGCATGTGAATGCAGAAATAAACGTATCCTCGTCAGCATGGGTGCCGGAAGCAGGGGGGCCAAGGGTTGTCAGACTTCTGGGTTCCAGGATTGAACTTTTACAGCATTGCCATTATAGCTTTTATTTTGAAATATGTTCTTTAACTTCCGGTCCACCGAACTTTTTTTTCTTCATTCTTCAATACAAAACGGAAAATTGAAAGAAGTTGTTATCAAAAACGGCTTTGGTTTCCCGTTTTTTCGTTTTTGATTTAAAACGAAAAAAGGCTGGTATTTTCGTGTTTTTGGTTCAAACGAAAAATCAAACTAACAAAACGTACAGACTTTTTTTATTAGGTTTTCTCGTTATCCGTCTTTTGATTCAGACAACACAAACGGGAAAACGGCTTTGGTTGTCCGTTTTTTCGTTTTAAATCGAAAACGGAAAAAGGCTGGTATTTTCGTTTTTTGGCTTTTGGTTTAAATGAAAAATCAAACTGACAAAACGTACACGGACCCTCAACAGTGCATTACAAGACATCTATCAATATGTGTGTACCTCCACCATTAAACTGTCATATTCTGCACATTTCTTATTCTATCTACACATAAGAGTATAATTCATATGTATAATATCAGTTAAAATAAGTGCTTCAACATAGTTAACATTGCAGGAAAGCAATATATTAGACGTTAAGTACTTTGTCAGGCTTAATATTTATCTGTAGATAGATACCCCCAAAGCTTTTTTCTTATTTAAAAGAAGATCTTAATCTGTTATTTAATGTTTAAATAAAGGTTAATTTGTTTTTCTGTTTTGCACCTCCTCCTATTAATATCTTTCTACATCCTGCACTAAACTGTTTTATTCTAGAGATGACTTATAGTATCTTCTTGATTTTTTATATTCTATATTTATACTTTCCCCCTATGAAAGTATGTACTCTTAATATTTTTTTAATCAAATATAACACATAAAAACAATAATTCAATAATGTGCTTTAACCACTAGGAGGTGCACACAAGGGGCAAACTCTGGGGAAGAGCCGGGAAGCCAATACGGAAGTGCCACACACTGCAGTTCATATATTGGCCGATAGGCGATGGCTGCAGAAAGGAGCAATTTCCACAGACCCCCATGTTAAAATGCCCAATTTTACAGCAGAAAAAAACATGTTTCTACCCCTGGCTCCATACATTTTATTATCGATATAGTTAGATTCCACCTTCATGATTATGGATCTGTGAGTGAATTGTTTTCGAACGCGACCCTTTTATTTATATTAGATATATATATATATTAAAGTTTCTGCATAAATTAGGGCGTGGTCACATTGAGTGACGGCTTTGTCAAGTGCCTGCCGCTGTTAGCTTCTTGTCTCTCTGCTCCGTGAAGCTAGCTACAGGGACTCTGCCTGCTCAGCTCATCCAGGAAACACAACTTGTAGCCGGTAGGGGTGTAACTGTACACCTTCGGAACCCTTCGGTTCGGTACACGTGTGTACCGAACGAATATAACGTTAAACCTAAAAAATTGAGAACCTGAACAACTTCTTGGAAGTAATCTCAGGTGCTGCGTCGCAGCATTCAGAGTAATTTCCTCACATTGGGCTCATCGCGTCATAGAGCGAGCAAGTCATTTCATTGGATGAGAGGGCATGCTATGAGAGCTGATCAGAGGGATGCGTTCAAATTTAGTCAGTAATTTGAGGAACTGTCGAAAATTAATGGCGAAAGCAGATAAAGTTGAGCTCGAAAATCCTCCAGCATCATTGAAGTCTCCGGTTTGGGAACATTTTGGTTTCGCAGTTACGTACAAGGATGACGGACAAAGACAGGTGGACCGAACCAAAGCTGTTTGTCGGCATTGTTCAACTAACATTGGTTACGCGGCTGGCAATACATCAAACTTGCACACTTTTGAAAAGGCATCACCCGAACGTGAATATCACCGGTACCAAAAGAAAAAAGACTGAAGTGCAAACCCAACTCCCACTAGCATTTAAGCCTCCACCACTCGCAGAGAGTTCAGACCGAGCCAAAGCTATTACAAACGCCAAATATCCTTATGTTGCCATGTTAGCAAAGCACTACCTGGCTGTATCTGCTACCTCTGTCCCTAGCGAGAGGGTTTTCTCCACAGCAGGAGACATGGTTAGTGCCAGCAGATCTGCCCTTTCGGCAAGCAATGTGGAAAAGTTCATTTTTCTTTAAACAACATGAAAATACAATGACAAGCAAGTCATAATGTCAAACTGGCTGCTTACTGTAGGTACTAGTACAGTACAGTTCAAATACAGATAATTTCAGTTCATCGAAATGCTGCACCTTAATGTTCATTTGATTATATTTTGTATTTATTTGAGTGAATATTCACAGTTTAATAATAATTAAAAACCCAAAACTAATAGTTTATGTTTTGTGAGTACTTGTACAGTAAAGTTCAAATACAGATTATTTTAGTTCATCGAAATGCTGCACCTTAATGTTTATTTTATTATATTTTGTATTTATTTGAGTGAATACATTATTAGTAAAGTTCAAATTATTACACAGTTTAATAATAATAAAAATATATATATATGTTTTGTGAAAAAAAATTCTGCTGTACCGAACCGAACCGTGACCAAAAAACCGAGGTACGTACCGAACCGAAATGTTTGTGAACCGTTATACCCCTAGTAGCCGGCCGTGGTTGTTTGTTCTTCATGCTTATATATCGGACTATTGTGACTCGCTCTGCGGTTAAAACAGACGGTGCATGAATGCGGTAAGTAAAATTTGAGTGCTTTATTTATGTGTTAATGATTTTAATCAGCTACATAATGAATGGTAAGGCTTGGGTTAGCATGTAAGCTAGGGGTAGCTACATCGGTGCTAACGATGATAATCGTAGCCTCCAAGTTAAAATCATAGACTGTATATATAAAGGTTAAAACGAAATAGACAAGTGTTAAGCGTTGAGTGGGATAATACTGTTGAACAAACGGCTTCTGTTTGAGGTTGATAAAATAAGGTTACATCCTTGTAACTTAGAGATATTTTATTATGTAGGTAGAACTGTATGCATCTAAGGTTAATTTAAATTGGCTATGCTCAAGTATGTAGACAAGCTAATGTCGAAGTAGTGTATGTGAAATCAACCTCACAATAAGATGTGTGTATATTACAATTATGAACGTCATATTTCAAGATGATTACTTAGATATTACAATATGGTTGATTGAGCTGGAGTTCATTATCGAGCTTACACGTTAACGTCACAGTCATCTGAAGAACGAACCCAAACCTTATTGTTTTTATTAATTGCATTACTAAATGGGTATCAAATAAACAGTAAGCATTGGTAACACAACTTCCAAAGTTAGAGTAAAATAAAAAGGACCCTGACTCGGACAATACACAATCCAACATGTTCAACAGAAGAGAATCAGTTATATTGTTTGTACACATGGTACTTTACATATATATAGAATAACTTTTACCACGTTTTTACAGACAATATTGAGAGATAAATAGTAGCAGTTCTCACAGTGTTAAATATCTTTCCCTTCAATACATTAAATTAGAAAGCTGACAAAGTCATATTGCTAAATATCTAAATGTAACTTTTTGCATGGAATAAACCCTCAAGTTAACTGATGTGTAGGTGATCTAGTATTTAGTATTGTTTATTGGAATGTATATCAGTGTATTCAAGTCAATATATATATATATATATATATAGATATTTAACACTGTGAGAACTGCTACTATTTATCTCTCAATATTGTCTGTAAAAACGTGGTAAAAGTTATTCTTTCAGTGAGACAACAGAGCAAGCTTCTACAGTTGCACTACGTTTTGTAACAGTTACATATTATTTTGATAATAACATATATTTCAATGTTGATGAACTTCATACTGTTCATTCATAATCTGATCGTCTTTGTAGATCACTGTTAAAATAAAAAGTGTACATTACAATTACAAAATAATTATATCTACAGCCCCTAAACACACAAACACACCGCTTTCATAAATAACACACTTGTTCTGCAATAATATGTTTTATGTTTCCTGTAATTTTTGTGAGAAAAGGACATGCCTGAAAGACACGACATTTTCTCCTTCTCTGAGGGTCAAGAAGAACATCCAAGAGGATCATTAAAAGCTGATGTTATGAGATTTTAAGACCAGTACAGGACATTCACTAAGAAACTACTTTTATTGTAAAAACAGTCAGCTGATCGAATGCAGCTATTTCCACATCTACACTCCATCAGCTGATTATTTCTATTTGCCTCGCTTTATGAGCTTCACATTGCCTTGTGCCTTGTACCGCAGAGTTTGCAACATCACAAATAAATGGGGCCAATCTTCAGTCAGATGTGAATGTGTAATCTAACATTTTCAGTAAGAATAATGGACGAAAGGAATGCAAATACAAATACAATTTATTGAAATGTGAACCAAAAGTTAATCAAATGTTTTAAATAAAAAGCACATATGGACAGAAGGTGTAAACCTATTACATTTATAAGTAAACACATTTAGTCAAATAAAGTGACAGACTAGGCCTGTGCAGGTGGTATCAGCTGTGCCCAGCATGGGCTCCTCCATCAGGCCTGGTCCTCCTCGCTGAGGAAAGACCCTCAGTCATCTCCAAACCAACAGACAGGACTTCCATCACACGGAGGTTTCTCCCTGAAGTCTCTGCAGCTCTCTGAACGCCACGCTGTCTCAATCCGTCCACACTGAATATGAGAGGGGGAAAATGAAAATAATAAATGCTTTAGACAATAAGAAACATAAAGTTGACTGTTGAGTTGCTCAGTTTTTTTAGATTGTCAATACTATTACTGTATAACTAATATATCAGGTTAAGAGTCACATTCAAATAAAGATTGGTCTTTAAATACATGTTGTCTTTTGAATTGTTTGTCTAAAGTCAAGGATCTAGAACTGGTACTTAGTTTGAATGATACAGTCTGGTTATTATGCTGTTTGGAGGAGGCCTCACAGGTAAGAGCACTAACTAGCTACCATCACATGTACCTTAGCTTGACTTAATTAAACTTGTGGTTAAGTGATATCAAAATATAAATAACTAATGTCATGCAAACATATTAATATTTGCTTGATTCCAGTGTTGAATTTAGCACAATTGCATACAAACGTTAAGGGGTTTTAAGATTCTGAAGTATTATGCTAAAAACTCAATAACTTAGATTATTATTTATAGTTTTGCTGAATAGTTTTATGTCCGCTTACCTTAGAAACGTAAAATGTGACGGCAGTGTGCAGATGGGGAGCATGTTAGCTTAGCTTGGTAGCTTCAGCTAGCTCTGGAACTTCCAGCTCGGTGGCAGCAGGTCCCGCTTCGGCTCCGCCTCTTTGCCCTTATTTGGAGCAGGCTGGAACAGGCGGGAGTTGAACTCTGACGTCACTGTCGAGCCGTTAGTGGCCGACTCCGCCTACTAAGGGCTTCACGAATCACGGCAACTCTGCAGAATTCTATGGGTGACGTCACGGACCCTACGTCCATTTATATATACAGTCTATGGTTATCTATGATTACTATATATGCCTTACATTCATAATTTCAGTGGGAGGGAGCCGGGAGGGGGAGCGGCGCTGAGGAAGAGCAGAGGCGAGCGAGCTGTCTTCTTCCCTTTACAAACTTCAAAAATGCCTGTAGCTAATGAGATTGAATATAACAATACAAAATAACAAAATATAGCCGACACAGCTAGATCAGATGGCGTTCTTTTTAGATGCGACTTTAGAGTAGAGGGGAATTATTGAAACGGGATTTGTACAGTGTTCCGCGCCGTGTACGTGTGTGTTTGTATATTTTTGCATTTGTGTGTGTATTGTGTTTGTTTCCCGGGGAAAACACTCACGAGAAACACCGGCTGTTGTTATGCCTGCTGTGACGTAAAGTTACTCCGTTCTCTGCTTGTAATTATACCGTTACAAGCTTCAAAGTTGTATTTATCATCTGAATTTGCCGAAACAAGTTTAATATTCTGAAAGCTAAGACTTTGTTTAATTGAAATCACATTAAAAAAAACTGTAACGGACCCTGCCGTGTTATCTGATTACTATATGCCTTACATTCATAATTTCAGCGGGAGGGAGGGTTAGCGGTGCTGTGGAAGAGCAGAGTGGCACGTGAGAGGCGAGCTGTCATCTTCCCTTTATAAGCTTCAAAAATGCCTGTAGCTAATAAGATTGAATATAACAATAAAAAATAACAAAATATACACAGCTAGATCAGATCGCGTTTTAGATTTGACTTTTGAGTAGAGGGAATTATTGAAACGGGATTTGTACACGGCATCCGCCGCTGCGAAAATGTGGGGCAGGCCTGAAAAGTGGGGCGGCCCCACCTTGCGTAGAAGTACTCAGATCTGCTTCTAAATAAAAGTAGAAGTACTCAGATCTACTTCTAAATAAAAGTAGAAGTACTCAGATCTGCTTCTAAATAAAACTAGAAGTACTCAGATCTACTTCTAAATAAAACTAGAAGTAGGCCTACTCAGATCTGCTTCTAAGGTAAAAGTAGAAGTAGGCCTACTCAGATCCTGTATTTGAGTAAAAGTAAAAGTACTCAAATCTTGTACTTGAGTAATAATAATAATAATACATTTATTTATATAGCACCTTTCATATAGGGGATTTCAGTTCAAAGTGCTTTACATCAGTAAAAAATAAGACATCAAATCAGTGTAAAACAAGCAGCAAGAGCAAAGCATAACATGGGATAAAATAATTAAAAATAAAAACATGGGGAATAAAACATAGAGAAATAGTGCAATGTCAATCACAGAGAATAGTGCAGTATAATAGTGTAAAGTCAGTAAAATGCTTTGGTAAAGAGATCGGTTTTAAGCTGCCTTTTAAAAATGCCCAACGTATTGGCTTCCCTAATATTGTTGGGTAACATGTTCCACAGTTTTGGGGCGTAGTTTACAAAGGCTGCATCACCGATCTTCTTATGACTCTTTCTGGTGACCTCTAATAGCATCTGATGATCGCAGTGTTCTGGCGGGTGTGTGTAGTTCATTAGAGAGTGAGCAATGTAGCTGGGTCCTTGTCCATTTAGAGCTTTGTATATGAGGAGAAGCACCTTCAAATCAATTCTAGAAGTTACAGGAAGCCAGTGTAGAGTAGCTAAGACAGGACTAATGTGTTCCCTCCTTTTGGTATTCGTCAGTAGTCTAGCTGCAGAGTTTTGAATGAGCTGGAGTCTAGCTTTCTTGGGGAGACCAGTGAATAGTGCATTGCAGTAGTCTAGATATAAAAGCATGAATTAGCTTCTCTGCATCATGTGATTTATTAATGGTCTTACCTTCGCTATGTTTCTGAGATGAAAGAAAGCTATTTTGGTCACTTTGTTTAAATGGGCGTTGAAGTTCAAATCTGAGTCCAGGATGACACCGAGACTTGTCACCTCCGGTTTAATCCAAGTGGTTAAACTTCCTAGATTATTTGTTAGCATCTCTCTTTTTGATTTGGGGCCGATAAGTAGGACTTCAGTTTTGTCCTCATTCAATTTAAGAAAGTTATCGTTCATCCATTTGTTTATTGCTGTCAGGCAGTTGGTAATGGAGTTTATGGCTGTCACATCATTTGGTTCAGCGGATATGTATAATTGTGTATCATCCGCATGGCTGTGGAAATCTATACCATGCTCTCTGATAATGTCGCCGAGCGGTAACACATAGAGAGAAAAGAGTAATGGGCCTAAGCAGCTCCCTTGTGGAACCCCGTAGCGGCTCTCATGTTTCTCTGATGTATGGCCTCCTGGACTAATATAGAACATCCTTCCTCTGATATATGCTTTGATCCAGTTCAACACCCAACCAGAGAATCAAATAAGCTTTTCAAGTGGATTTATTAGGATGTTGTGATCAATAGTATCAAAAGCTGCACTGAGATCTAATAGGATAAGATGGAGATTTTATTTGCATCAGAGTTGAGTCTGAGGTCACTAATTACCTGTGAGTGCAGTTTCCGTACTGTGGTATCTTCTGAAACCTGACTGAAACACTTCTAACATGTTGTTTTCTTTAAGATAGGAATTAATTTGGACTGAGACAATTCTTTCCAATATTTGACTGATAAAAGGTAGATTTGATATTGCTCTGTGGTTTGCTACTGTGTTGTTATCCAGTTTAGGTTTCTTTAATAGAGGCTTTACAACAGCTGTTTAAAGGCATCAGGGAAGACGTCCATGACTGGAGATGCTATCAAACACTCGCTTAAAGAATGTTGTGGGGATGGGATCAATGTCTGAGGTTGTGGAGTTTGCTTCTGAAACAGTTTTACACAGTTCGCTTAGTGTGATGCATGTGAAGTTACTCATGGTTACATTACATACTCTACTGAGATCGGGTTCATCTCCACCTCCACTAGTATTGATACTAGCTCTGATTGAAGTTATTTTGTTCTCAAAAGCAGAGCAAGGGGTGGGGGGGGCAGAGACAGGGTTTAGCAGCTGATCGATAGTGGAGAAAAGGACTCTGTGCTAATATTGGAAACAGAATCTTTCCTTGCTCGTCGGATGGTTCTGTTAAAGGCAGTTAAAGCATCTTTGTAGATTTCACAGCAGATAGTGGATTTTGTTTTCCTCCATTTTCTCTCTGCTGCACGACATTTCCTTTTTTCTTCCTTTACAACATTATAGTTCAACCAGGAGGAGGCTTTGCTTGTCGATTTCTTTTTAGTTTTTAGTGGGGCAACAGAATTTAATACAGATGATAGAGCATCATTGAGATGTTCTACCATTTCATTCAGAGAGCTGTCATGACTTTGTGGTTCATAGAGTCTGATGAGATTGGTGCACTTTGATACAGCTTTGTCGTTAAGGAGCCTTTTTTGAACCATGACTTCTTTTTTAGTTTTAGTCAGGGTCATTTCAGCATCAAAGAATATACAGTGATGGTCGGAGAGAGGTAGCTCAGTTATTGAGATATTATTGATGTTTAGTCCAGTTATTATCACTAAGTCTAATGTGTTACTATGTCGGTGAGTTGCATTTATTATATGCTGTGTTAGATCAAAGCTATCTAGTAGATTTGCAAGCTCTATAGCTTTGGAGTCCGCTTTTTTATTGATATGAATATTCAGGTCTCCGTTTAGGATCACCTTATCGTAACTGGTAACACAGTGAGATCCGCTCAGAGGACTCTTGTATACATGATGGTGAGTGTCTAGGTGGACGGTATATTGTGACAATTATGGTTGATTCAGTTTTTAGTTCAATGGCTAGATATTCCATTGACATGAACTCACCTAGTTCTGTTATTCTGAACAAACATGTCGAGGAGAAACTGGCTGCAACCCCTCCTCCTCTTCGGTTCTTTCTGGGCAGCTGATAAAAGCTATAGTTTGGTGGACAGGTCTCTCTCATTATTGATGTAGCTGTGTCGTTATTAAGCCATGTCTCCACTAAGCAGATGCAATCTAAGTTATTTTCTTTAATCAGGTCATTAACTACAAAGGTTTTATTATTCAGAGATCTGACATTTAGGAGGGCTAATTGTATTTGTAGGACTTCTATGTCATGAGAGGAGATCTGCTTTGGCTTGACTTTGATAACTTTGAGGTTAACGGCACGTGCAGGCCGATTAGACGGTGCATAGTTTTTAGTTTTAGAGTAAAAGTAGAAGTACTCAGATCTTGTACTTGAGTAAAGGAGAAGTACTCAGATCTTGTACTTGAGTAAAGTAGAAGTACTCAGATCTTGTACTTGAGTAAAGTAGAAGTACTCAGATCTTGTACTTGAGTAAAGTAGAAGTACTCAGATCTGCTTCTAAGGTAAAAGTAGAAGTACTCAGATCCTGTACTTGAGTAAAAGTAGAAGTACTCAAATCTTGTACTTGAGTAAAAGTAGAAGTGCTCAGATATTGTACTTGAGTAAAGGAGAAGTACTCAGATCTTGTACTTGAGTAAAAGTAGAAGTACTCAGATCTGCTTCTAAGGTAAAAGTAGAAGTACTCAGATCCTGTACTTGAGTAAAAGTAGAAGTACTCAGGTCCTGTACTTGAGTAAAGTAGAAGTACTCAAATCTTGTACTTGAGTAAAAGTAGAAGTACTCAGATCTGCTTCTATGGTAAAAGTAGAAGTACTCAGATCTTGTACTTGAGTAAAAGTATAAGTACTCAGATCTTGTACTTGAGTAAAAGTAGAAGTACTCAGATCTTGTACTTGAGTAAAGTAGAAGTACCACATTTTAGGAAATTAGGAATAATTAGTTTTCTGTTGAGTTGCGCTGTTTCCCCCTTCGGTTAGAAGAGAGGAGACCCAGAGAGGGAGAGTCAGAGCAGCATCTCTTAGTATCTGCAGCATCTACGGAGTATTATCACGGAACTGTTGTCCAACAAAAAGGAAACTTATCAAAAGTAAATCAATCTCGTTTTTTCATTAAATAATGTAACGTTTCCCAACCGTTTATATAAAGGTGGTTAAAGTGTAGTTGTCTTCTGTAACTCAGTTTGTTGTTAGCTAACTGAACACACACACACACACACACACACACACACACACACACACACACACACACACACACACACACACACACACACACACACACACACACACACACACACACACACACACACACACACACACACACACACAGGACTCCACTCCTCAAAGACTGCAACCACAATTATGTATGGATATTTTTCTAGCATCTGTTGGCACTATGTAAATATACACATTGACATAGAATTGTATTGCATTGCTGCTTTTATGTATTAATGTATTTGTGTCTATTTGTATAACTGCAGTGAGAGAGGCCAAATAAATGTTGTTATCTTTGCAGGATGACAATAGCGATAATATTCCATTCTAATATATTTAAAACATCTTGGGTAACTCTGTGTTTACTGTGTTGTTTTAATTCATCAATTGTCATTAATAATGTTTTGCTGCAGTACTCCTTGTCGATTCTACTTTCTACTATACATTTGAAATAGTTGATTACTACAGTACTTTGTTTATTTCATAGCAAGAGGAGAGTTAAATGCTTTCCAATAGAATATTACATTATTGTTATACATTTGTTTCTATCTTACACATTTGATTTAGGCTATATGTTTTATTTCTCTTTTTGTAGTCATGTGTTTGAACATAAATAGTTATTGTGATATCTATATGCATAATATCTAATGCATTTATTGAGTCATTACAAATGCTGAACATGAATAAACGTTTGATTTAACAGTTAATAACTGGAGGTATTATCACCTCAGCAACGATGTCTGTGAAATATTGCAGTGGCTTCAAATCCCTGTTTGATATGATACTGTATGTTGCCATGCCACACCTGACAGATGGTGTGCTTGCTATGTATTGATCTGTGTTTGAGCTCTTTCCAAACACTTCCAAACATTCTATATTTCTCTGGAAATAGATATTCACTTTGTAATGCAGCCAGGTATCTCCAGCGTGTTCCACCACTTCATTAGACAACAGGTAAACTTCAGGATGTGTTTACAGGACAAAGCCAACTGCTACAGCTCCTGTTTCCAGACCTGCAGCCCCCTGATTGGTGCACCTCTGAAAGCTTATCATTACATTACATGTTACGTGTTAGACACTTTTATCCAAAGCGACTTACATGTTATGTTTGTTTACCTCTTAATGTTTCATTAACCGTACAGTGTACTGTTTTAATGCAGATATTATGTTTGTTTAGTATTACTTCAGTACAGGGAATATATCGCAGTCATTTAGAGTGGATTTGTCACATTTTAGTTTAAGGGATTGTTTTCATATTAATGTGTTTAAACCTTACAAACTTAACACATTTGAATATAATTAACATTCTCTGGATGCACTGAAAATGTCAACAAGTGTTTCTGTGGGATTATTTATCAAACACTGTTTATATTAAGGGTTATGGTCTGGTTAAATGTGTCCTGTTTTATTTTTAAATAAACCGCATAAAGAGCCTTCCCAACGTGAGCTCCCTTCTGATTGGACGATCGTCGATACGCTCGTTGATGGCCAATCAGAGAGCAGCTGGCGGATATAAATAGCCGCTGTGGCGAGCAGAGAGCCACAGTTCGTTTGAAACACGAGAAATCATATACCAGGAAGAGGCAAGACCGGAGCTCACACATAACTCAAGCCCTGCATGCTGCGTCTCGTCTCGTCGCTTCGGTTCTCTCTCTGTGTTCCTGAGAAAGTGTGTGTGAGCTCCAGCTCTACTGATCCATCATCTGTGTGTCTGGATAAATCTCCGAATGGACTCTGTGCTCTTTTTTCTGGAGCGTTTACCTCGGACTATAGGAGCTAGCTTAGCATGCTAGCTGGAAACACGTTAGCAACACTAGTCAGATTGAGAGTTTGACGGAGAGAGAAACGGTGTGTTTAACGGAGTCTGCAGGAAAAGGTGATCTAGGAAACATGAGTAAAGTCCAGATGCTGCTGTCGTTGAAGAAGCAGCGAGTCACTGCTGCTAATGAAGAGATATTTGCTCTGTTTGAACAAACAATAGCAGAGCTGGAGGAGGAGCTGTCTCTTTCCAAAGAGGAGAACGAGAGACTCCAGAAACGATTGGACGCTGTTTTACAGCCTCAGCTTCGGATACACAGAGCAGATGTCCAGCAGCTGGTGGTGGTTAAAGAAGAGCCTCCCCCTGACCAGCAGGAGGGGAGCACCAGCCTGGACCAGGAGGACCCAGAGCCCCCCCCATACATTAAGCAGGAACAGGAGGGTGAGCAGCTTCAGGAGCTGGAGGAGGCTGATATCACCAAGTCCACTTTCACTCCTGACCCTGTGAAGAGTGAAGATGATGAAGAGAAACCTCAGTGCTCTCAGCCTCATCAAAGACAAACCGATCACATGGAAACAGAAGCTGATGGAGAGGACTGTGGAGGACCAGAACCAGCCAAGAACTCAGATCCAGAGAGCAGTTTACAACCAACGACTGAGGACCACAGTGGAGACTCTTCTGAAGACACTGAAGACTCTTCTGAACCTGACACTGAAGACAGTGCTGATTGGAAGGAGACCAGAGAACCTGCCTCAGGCTCAATCTCACTGAAACATAGACAAGAATCTGTCAGTGATCCCCGACGTAGTGCTGGAGAGAAACCATTCAGCTGCTCAGTCTGTCAGAAAGCTTTTTCACGGAAGGAACATGTAAAGGATCACATGAGTGTCCACACGGGAGAGAAAGCATTCAAATGCTCAGTTTGTAAGAAAGCTTTTTCACATAGTGTAAATGTAAAGAAACACATGAGAGTCCACACAGGAGAGAGAGCACACAGCTGCTCAGTCTGTAAGAAAGCTTTTTCACAGAGTGGACATTTAAAGACACACATGAGAGTCCACACAGGAGAGAAAACATTCAAATGCTCAGTTTGTAAGAAAGCTTTTTCACAGAGTGAACATTTAAAGACACACATGAGAGTCCACACAGGAGAGAAAGCATTCAAATGCTCAGTCTGTAAGAAAGCTTTTTCACGGAGTGGACATTTAAAGATACACATGAGTCCACACAAGAGAGGAAATATACAGCTGCAATGTTTGTGACAAAGGATTTAAATGGCGTGGTGTTTTCAAAAGGCACAAGTGTGATGGTCGTCAGTCCTCACGGCTTATTGACATCCAAACTGAGGATAACGGAGAGGCAGAGCCTCCAGTCAGCAGCTCAGCTGAACACATGGAAATAGAAGCCGATGGAGAGGACAATGAATAAGTCTTATGACAGTTCACACGTGAGAGAAATCTGTCTGTGGACAATATGTTTCATGTTTTTGTCATTCTGATGTATACGTTAACCACTGACTGTTGATGAACCACTGCTCATTTAAGGTGGACTGACCTTTACAATGGACCAGCTAGTCTTAGTGTCTTAATGCAAACGTTTTGTAAAATGACGCTAGACCAACAACGTGCTGTTGGGCTGTGTGCTTTCTGCAGGACGGTGTCTGTACTCAAAGGTTGTTTATGGTATGAGAGCTTCACTCTGCTTTTGTTGTCCAAACGACGCCAACAGAGCGATACGTCTTCTTTCCAGCAGATGGCATACATGTTACATCATCCAGTTCAACTGTCATCCACATAGCAATGATTCAAAACGGCAATGTGTGAGACATGGCTAGTAATTGATTCACAATCTCAACAGAATATGAAGAGGTTACGGTCTTGCGGTTATGTCCAAGATGTTGTTTTTTGTTGTTGGAAGAGATAATAGGGATTGATGCAGACAATAACCAGAAGATAGTCTGGATAGAGCCTTCAAAGAACCAGAAAGAGTTTTGAAGATTATTATGGATATAGAAATATTACAAATTATTATACTTTGTCAACATCTACAAATGTAAAAGTTCTCATTTATTAATAAATCATATTTGTTATAATTATGTATTTTTCAATTTGTTCATCACCTTAGTATTGAAGTGGTGGAGGTGGAGCTATTTTTAATAGCAGTATTGGCTATGCTGCTTGGTAGTTTTTTTTTTTGTTGAAATACGAAATAATTCACTAGTTGATTTTATTTTGTATAAACATCTGTAAAATAAAATTGTACCATTTAAAAAAAGAAAAGGAAGACCGGATGAAAGGCCCGAGCCAAGGCTAAGTCCCGGGCCGGGCTCCAGTTCCCCGTCGGCCGTGACCACCGGCATCTGAGGATGGGTAACTACGCCCACCGTGTCGGTGCCGGAGCCCCGGGCCCTTTCTCATTTCTCTAACTCCCCTCCTCGACTCCTATCCTCGAGACTTAGTCCCGCCCACAGGAGATGCGAACGGAGGAGTCGAGGAGGGGAGCCGAGGAGAGAGGAGGGGAAGCAGAAGGCGGTTAGAGAAATGAGAACTCCTCTCCTCTGAGCGGTCATTTTAAAGAGACGTCCATTAATGATGACAGAAGGCACAGCAGCCCTCTGTCTGAAGGACAAATGTGTTCATGACCACTTATATATTTACTTTTAATTCATTCACAGTGCGGTATAATGAGACAATAACAGGCTACAGATGTGGACACACACACACACATATATTTATATAAATATATACCATTTCAGAATCAAACAGAGCACTCTCATAATAACGTAACACTATCAGAGACTGGATATATCTCCCCCCCCCTCTCTGGTCGCTACAATGAGGGAAATAAATTACGGGCCAAATGTTTTATTTACAAGTATTAAAAGTATGCAGAGGACACCAAACCAACTGATACCTGTCTGTCCGCTGCATCTAAGCACACACTGTACCACACACACCTACACCACAAACACGCACATACAGTTCCTAAAACCAACCCGGTATCACGCCGAGACGTGAACATGTGATGCTTTACCATTGCTGGGAGACGTGAAGATGTCACGGGTGGTTTCGTCTTTTCAAAGCGTGACAGCTACACGGTATTGTTAACAGTGGAGAAATAACCGCAAACCCCGACCTAATGATTTATTTTGTAATAGCCACACTCGATTACGCCGATTTTCTTGTTGCCCCAGCTGGTCGACACCTCTTTTATCAGAAACAAAGGCTACATTAATGTATTAAATCGATGTTAATCCATGCATGGAGATGTGAAGGACGTGACGTTGTGAATAGACGTTGATGATTGGATGGTTATCCGCAATGCATGCTGGGATTTGGTGTTTATGTGATGTGAAATCTGAAAACGTATTTTAAAAATACAATAATACTTTATTCCGAGTGTGCTTGCTTTTCTCTTTGAAAGTCATCATATAACGGCATTGTAATACACGGTTCGGCTGCATTAAATATTACATATCTGCCGTAATTCTCTATGTATAGAGCCCTGCTGATACGTGCTCCTGTTTGTCACTTGACAACGAGTAATAACGAGTAATGAAAATACTTTATAGGGATCCTATTAATATCTAATAATAAAAATAATGAAATTAAATAACATGCTTTAACCACTGGGTGTCCCTTTATATCAGAGCTGTGCACCTTTATGGTGTAAATACAGCCTATCTACCAATTGGATCAAATATCAAAATCAGCCGAATTAGTGTTGATACTGCAAGGAGACGTATTGTGTGAAAAGAAATGTAAGATAATGTTTAATTGCTTATATATTTATGATCCACGTCACATATTCAGCTCTGGCGGCAGTTCTCCTGTTTGTCAAGAGACATACATAGAGAATTACGGCAGATATGTAATATTTAATGCAGCCGAACTGTGTATTACAATGCCGTTATATGATGACTTTCAAAGAGAAAAGCAAGCACACTCGGAATAAAGTATTATTGTATTTTTAAAAAACGTTTTCAGATTTCACATCACATAAACACCAAATCCCAGCATGCATTGCGGATAACCATCCAATCATCGACGTCTATTCACAACGTCACGTCCGTCACATCTCCACGCATGAATTAACATCGATTTAATACATTAATGTAGCCTTTGTTTCTGCTAAAAGAGGTGTCGACCAGCTGGGGCAACAAGAAACAAGAAAAAAAATAATACTTTATTATGTGAAGCACTAAATGGTTTTAGAAAAATATCGACTCTTTGTTTGTAGATATCTACTAAACTACAGCAAATACAGAGAGTAATGTAGGCCTGTTATACTGAGTGATATATTATACACAGTGCTCTGCTTTCTGCACGGACCTCACAGCTGGTCTCACTGTAAACATCGCGTCGTGATGAGAGCAGTTACTAAAATAATATCCAGGGGATGCATGCAGAGCTGTCATTGGCTGAGATAAGTCCGGCCGTGCGTCACAACTCTTTGAAACATCTCTGTTCCCGGAAATGCATCCACGAAGGAGCCGTGGAGGACCCATCGGTGTATCCTCTGTTATAGCTCCTCCAGAGAGCCTCCTCGACGATCGATCCTCGGTCCTCGAAGTGCATTTAGAGAAATTAGATATCCTTCAACATGGCGCGCTAAAATTCATTTCCGGGTCACTACTGGAGGACCGAGGAGTCGAGGAGGGGGATTTGATGAAATGAGAAAGGGCCCCGGCTAGTTGCACAAGATGGCGTCTATCAACTTCCGGCGGCTGGGTGTGCGGTTGTAAACTTCCGGTCTACAGTAGCGCGGTAGAGGGAAGAGCGATAGATAGCATATCGATGTTATATAGGCACTATTTCACACTCGATGTCTCCAAGACCTACCGAAGGTTAACATCAGTGATGTACATCGGCTGGTACGAGCGGCGAGCTGGCCCCGAGGAGCAAAAGAGAAAAGGGGTTCAAGATGTAGCTACATATCCAGCTACGTCGACAATTATGAAGGTAAGTGACAAACAAAGCTGTAGTTACTGGCTAACTTTGACAACTTGACAGTCTGGATACAGTGTAAAGCGTTTTAATGATGTACTATTACGTTTTTTTGGATAACATGAATGATATTCAATTCCCCACAGTTTCAAACAAAGAACCACCTTCAGGGAGAGTGAGCGTCAGGGCTAGCTGTTACAGGTCCATGAGAAAGCATGAAAAGCCTCACGATCTCAGAGTAGGGAGGAAAATAAAAAGTGTTAATCGGTTCAAAGCCTCAATCAGGTTCATGTTCTGGGGTTTTGATGTGGCTAGAGTAGGTAACCTGTGATTTAGGATTAAAATAAACCCTGACGTGTTGCAACAGATTACATAGTGACAATACATGTGCTCACATCAACTGGTAGCTAGCTATGTGTGTGTAGCATGAAGGGGCTACAGATTTATTTTCATTTTGTAACCCTCTCGTGTAAAATGATAAATATATTAGCTAAACCCAAACTTAGCTTTCATCAAAGATTCTTAATGAGAGGTTGAAAACCGTCTCTGCTTTCATGGAAACCCCAGAAACTGGTTGTGACGGCTGCTGTTCTTTACTGAATGGTTAGTATCATCCATGTAGGGTCCATTTGTATTGGCCAGTGTTAGGTAAGTGCTGGTTTTGTACCCTACATCTATGTTAAGCCGTTCAACGTTCTACTAACACTATTTTATGTAGTTATAATATAAGATAGATAATACATTGAGAGAGCTGAGACAGGCTATACAAGCATATCTGTTTGAATGTCCTTAAATTACAGTATTCCAAACAGCAGAACTTATGTGATGTGACTGACGACCTGACATGGTTTAGCCTTTTCCCACACCTACTACTTGCCTGATCAGCCTGCTCTCAGCTTTCTCATTTGTCTGTGTTGTATTGAAGCAGTGTCCTAAATGTAAAATGACTGACATGTTGTTTTAAGAACTGTTCACCTGTGGAGATTGCAGTGGCAAAGTGTTCCTGTGTAGCTGGAACAGCACTCTGCAACCACAATGTTGCACTGCTGTTCCAGAGCGCACACTACTCCACACTCAACCTGGCTGCTGTACCCCATGTCCTCAGCTGCACTGAAACAGAGCAGCGATGGCACAAGCCAAGAACCATGGTAAGTACAGTATGTGTTCACAACCAATCCACGGTTTAATGAGTATTTCCTTTGTGCCAAGAGCTGATCTCGTATGTTGCATCAACGACCTTTTCAATTAATTTGACAATTATTTTGTAATTAATAGGGTGGGAAACCGAGCAGAGTGAGTGACATAGTGTTCATTTCCACTAAGCCAAAGCAGTTTACAGTTGTTGACGGTGTAAGGTAATATATTGTCCTAAATAATTGTATGTCGCCTGCTACAACTTTGTGATTGTTGTCTGAGTGTAAAATTGTTCTTAAAGTCCTAATTATCATATAAACATGTTCAAAGGAGTACACATTACAAGGCCGTGCGGGGGGAGCTGCCAGACCCAGATGTCCTCAAAGTCAGTGAGGCATACAAGGACTTCTCAGCAGACATCGCACCACGAAAACAAAACGAATGGCTTGCTACTCAACTCAACGACTAACACTCTTTCAGAGGAAATGTTGGAAACACATTATATATATTTATATCTACTTTCTGGATATTGTACATCTGTTCATCTGTTATATAAACTAACATTACTTAAATATGCAGAGACTAATTGAAATGTTTAAATATGTATTTTCCCCCCCGATATAACATCAACCTATGTTTTGTAAAAGTTTATTAAATTAATCTGTAAAATGTTATCATATTGTGGATTTATTAAATTATGTATTTTCCTTTGTTATTTATCTGTGCATTTGTTTTGAGGATATAATTCATTAGTACCTAAATGGTATAACTGCTTTCTGTAATGAAATACACAATTGGTTTGGGAGCAAGAAATCTTTGAATCGTTGTTGCCCAGGCTTGCCGAAATGAATAGAAACTTATCTCCCGATTATAACATTGTGTAACTTGCTGCTGTTAAATACCGTCACACTATGTGCAATATGTGCTTTATGTGCACTATATACTTTATATACATATGCCATCTTTAATAACTGTAATATATACCTGGCTGCTAAATCCTAAGAACTGCTACAGGATTTGATTTGTACACAGCAAATTCTGTGATGTTAAATAGTGTAGATTTTTCAGTGTAAATTATTTCGAGTTGATAAGTGTTGATTTGGGGGTTCTTTTAACACAGTGCTGAAAAGGCTCTAAGGCCGGTGTTCTTTAAGGGAGTTGATTCCATGCACTCCAGTTGGAGATAATTACACTTCCGGTTTTAGTGCGCCTTTTTTCTTCATCTCATGGCGGAGAACAACCGGTGTCTGGAAGGGGAGCCTACATTATTTCAAAAAGGTAAGGACCAGGTATATTCAATCATTTATGCTGATAATTTTTGTATTAAAAGTATGTATTAACGTCACGTAGGGTGTGACTCAAATGTGTCAAGGCTGGTGTGGAGGCTTTTGCTCGTATGACTCTCACTAGTATTACATTGCACAAAGTCATGTGTAATTTGCATGCAGCCATGGCCATAAGCGGGAAATCAGGTGGAGATGAGTTGCAGCTGTGTTAGCTGTGTTTGGATCACAAAAATCTGCATGAAGAGGCTAAGCCTACTTAAATGAGTGGTTGCGTATTAAAAAAAAGCAGAAGCAAAAGGATGTGTGGTATTATTTTTGATAACTTTATTATCTTTGGCCAGCGGGGACAATATGATTTTTGCTGCAGGCCTTTTTTAGTTTATTTTGATTTCCAAAATATGCTTCCTATTTCGGAAACCGTTTCCAAATTCCCTCATCTGAGTTAACTTGCTTAGTAGTTTGGCTTAAAGATGCAGTATTTAGAATAATGTGTAGATTTGGCATGATTATAATAATAATGACTTTAGGTTAATTAAATTGTCATTCATAATATGTACAGTTAAAAACCTGCCTCTTGTATTTTTCTCTGGTGTCATGCTAATCTTCCTATAGTCAAACGCAAGTTTGGGCTTTCTGATGCGGCTGAACTTCAAATCTTTGATGAAACTGACACAGCAGTGGAAGAAGACATCCTTCTTGAACTGGTGGAGGCCAATCCAGGATTTATGCCTGACAGTACGTGACAGCTTTTTAGGTGAAGGTAAGCTTATCTGCATAATCGGCTGCACAAACGTGTAAAGATGAGACTCCTTTATACTGTCTGATCGTTACTAGGTAGATTAACTCAAAAACAATGCTTGCAACCAATAGGTCAGCATCCACTTGCCAACACAATTAATACAATGCAGGTCTCCCTTGAAAAAGAGATCTATTATCTCAATGGTACCAATCTGGTTAAATAAAGGTTTGAAAAGAAATGAATGTAGGTTGGGTTTTAACAACATGTTTATTTATTGACTTTTCATTCCAGTATAATCATTTTTGTGCAAAGATGGCACTGTTTGTCCAACACACTCTCACTCCCTAAGTGTCCAATAGCGACGTTTGGTCAGTGTCCGTGGCGTCCAATTGTGACGCTCCTAGGCTCCTTCAGCGTCATAAAGGGACGCAAATAGCTTTCAACTGATTGCAATGTATTCCCATCTGCGTCGGGATTTGACGCTCATGGAAGCACGGCATTCGTTTATGCCGGCTGCCCTTAAAGGCAATGTGAGCGTCCATTCCCATTGGATAACGGAGAATTGTACACCCGGAAGTAAGTATTCCTCTTACTGTCGATTGATTTTACAGTGATATCTGCACTACTCATCGACTAAAAAACACCAGATTATCCTTGTTAATTACACAACATTGATTGGTTTAAATTGTGTGCAATGCTTTTGTATTTTTCCCCTTCGATTCGGAGAAACAAATATTTTTTCTGAGTAAAGGATGGCAGAAGACACTACACTACCCAGAATCCCCAGCGTCTATGTCACATGATCTTCAAATTTCTCCCTGCAGAAAAAGAAAACATGGCCGAAATTCGTTTTATTCTTGGTAGAAAATGCCTATTTTAAAGTTAGTTTGGCCATTAAAATGCGTTTTGATGTCATTTGATGCGAGAAATATGAGTTGTTATTTCAGATTATGTGTGCAGTGGATGTACATGATCTTTAGTTTGCTAGTTATTACGAAGATTACTTCAGGAAATCGCGACGTTTTCATTGTTACCAAGGTGGTTGCTAGGGACGCTGCTATCGATATTATTTCTGTTATGTTGTGTAACTGTTTAATGGTGTTATCTTTATTGCTACCCCCTTTCCCGTCAATGTATAGTGTTGGTCCACAGCCTAAACATATTAGTTTAACAAAATCCGCATCTAAAGATAGCCTACGTTATTTCCCCCCTGTGCAATTCCAGTCTCACATCTCACAGCACATCGTCATTAACAGACCGAAAACATTTAAAAAAAATAATAATAATACTTTATTCCGAGTGTGCTTGCTTTTCTCTTTGAAAGTCATCACATAACGGCATTGTAATACACGGTTCGGCTGCATTACATATTACATATCTGCCGTAGTTCTGTATTTATAGAGCCCTGATGAGAAGACAAACATGAGGAACTGAAAACGTGACGTGGATCATAAATATATCAGCCATTAAACAACATCTTACATTTCTTTTCACACAATACGTCTCCTTGCAATATCAACACTAATTCGGCTCACTTTTATATTTGATCCAATTGGTAGATAGGCTGTATTTACACCATAACGGTGCACAGCTGATATAAAGGGACACCTGGTGGTTAAAGCATGTTATTGAATTTAATTATTTTTATTATTAGATATTAATACGATCCCTATAAAGTATATTCATTACTCGTTATTCTCTACTAATAGTTAATTAAAGACTGTATGTAATGACTATTTTGCACATCCCTTTCAAGATTTCATGATTTTCTAAGGTTTATTGACATATCATATAGGCCTACACAACTGTGGTGTAGTTCTGCACTGAATGAAAAACTTGGGTTGCAGGTTCCTCAATAGTGCATTACAAGACATCTATCAATATGTGTGCATACCTCCAGCAATGTTAACTATGTTGAAGCACTTATTTTAACTGATATTATACATAATGTATTATACTCTTATAAGATGTATGTAGATATTTCATCTCCGGCCTTGTCAGGTATTGAACAATCAATAAATAAAGAACACAGAATTGTTGAATATAAAACACAGAATTTGTGTGATTATACTAAATGATTTTCAAATAAACACAACTGCATATTTAACTGTTACACATGCTGATGTAACGCAAATGTTCCAACTTGGGATCAATAAAGTATATCTTATCTTAAGCTGATCGATGGCTACTGCCATATTTGCAAAATGTGCCTCTGAACCTTGACAAGTGCATGTTTCAGGCTTATCAATTAATGTAATGTTATCACAGGGGTCACACACATAAGACCAGCTGTTAAATAAAGCTCTTCTGACCTTAGCTGGCATGTGGGTATATATATTAATACTGCCCATAATGGGCACAAGCAATTTTCACCCATTTATTAATTATATGTTTTAAATGTGAGTGTTTCCTGTCCCCTAAACCTCCAGGGATGTACACAGTTTAATACTGGCAACTTCTTATTATGGGAAATACGAAAACGTCTTTTAAAACTACAACTCCCAGTAGAGACGTGCCATATAGAGAACATGTTGCGAAACAGAATAGCCAGCATGTGTAGTTCTGGGGACGGGGTGGGGGAGGGGGGACGCGGTGGACCCGTTCAAATCCAGTTTTGGACAGTCTGCCGTGGTTCCATCCCATTTCAAGTGCTGTTCGAGAATCGGCTTAACCCTCGGAGCACACTCTCCAATCACAGAGCTTGAGGACTATCACGGGGTTTGTCAAACAGAGCACATGGTGTAGTCCAAACGATAGCTGGGGATTCTGGGTAGTGTAGTGTTTACTCCTGGGAATGGACGCTCACATTACCTTTAAGGGCAGCCGACATAAACGAATGCCGTGCTTCCATGAGCGTCAAATCCAGACGCAGATGGGAATACATTGCAATCAGTTGAAAGCTATTTGCGTCCCTTTATGACGCTTAAGGAGCCTAGGAGCGTCACAATTGGACGCCACGGACACTGACCAAACGTCGTTATTGGACGCTTACGGAGTGAGAGTGTGTTGGTTTGTCAGAGCACTTCATCCTTCTGGGATTTCATGAAGAACAGCTCCAACGCCTGTGTGTATGGGAACGCCTCTGTTGCTGGTCCATTGCTCGGTCCGCACCCAATTCCGTGCAAGAGCTACTCTCCAATCCTTTCGAAAGGAGAAGTAAGTAGGGAGATAAATTGATGCTTAAAGACCTTGGACCGGACCAACCCGATTTGTATATATCCCAGCAAGCTCGTGAAAAAGACAAATAGTATCAAAGAGGCTTCTCACGTAGCTGGTACACCAGAAAGGCATGGCTAGCTGGATGCAAACAGGTAAATGCTATCTTTTGTTTCCCATGCTTGCTCTTCAAACAGCCGGGGACAGATACGATCTGTTCAGAAACTAGACAAAAGTTAAACAAGTACAAACCACAGACTGCCTGTGTCATGGAGAATACAGTCGCTGATTTATTTATGTCTGTATAGGCCGTTGTTGTGAGTGTGGACGGTCGGAGCATATATAACGTTAGCTTAGCCAAGCTCCATTCAGAAAACAAGCATTCTAAAAGGTTTTTCGCCTGCCGTCTGTCTGCAGACTTGTCAAAGCATTAATTCATGGTTTTTATTAACCGGTATCAGTATGTTGTTACGTCGGCATCATTTAGAAACGTGTATTACAATTGAATCACGGTAAAATATGTTCATTGTGTTGTAGTTGTAGCTCCCGAGCCAGCGCGTCTTGTTTGAATGATGCGAGTAAACACAGCAGGCAGCCGCGGTGAAACTCGAGCGACTAGAGCGATGCGATAGGAGCGTTTAGAGCGAAGCGAATATTCGCATCGCGTCCGGTCTGAACGCAGCATTAAAGCGAGCTCCGCGCTGCACTGGAAACGTTCCATTACATCACCAGAAGTCCTAATTTAAGGGGTCATTTCTCCCAAAAAAAAATGTTTTACTCACTATATCAACAGCCCCACCAAAAATATTTTCCACCAGCCGCCACTGGTTAAGACTGATATTTTATTATTGTTGTGACCAGTCGGAACCTGATACTTAAGTTGCAAGTGCATTGGTGTGATTACGGAGCCAGAAAGCGATGCACGTTTACTCGCGTGCGCGCTGCATTCTATTATAGGGCTCTGGGTGCGCCGTGTGTTTGTTTTACAAAAAATGGCGAAGCAAATTAAGTTCTTTGACTGTGCGGTAAAAAGTTTGGCCAACCGGTCAACATCTCAAACGAATGTTCAAAGTGATTCAACTGATAAAGCACAAGGTGAACCCAAACAAAAGCAAAGAGGAAATGTGTAAAGTCTTGGAAGGCAAAATATATGTACATTCTTCTCCGTCCATTCACTCTCAGTAAAAGTTCCTTCAAAATAAGAGTCCCGATCTTATTACTACCAAAATAAAAGTGCTAAACAAAACTTTACCATAGGAAAATATTGGCATACAAATATAATCACTTCTATAAAAAGGTAACACATTTTAAAGCATTCAAAACATCACTCAAAACCAGGGGCTGAAGCACCCCCCAGGATTGGCAAAGCACCCCCTAAGCACCCCCAAGAAATATGTTTTTTTTTTTTTTCCCGAAAATTATTATTATTTTTATTAAATTAAATCAGAAAAATTATTGATTACATCAATGCAAATGTGAAACAAATAAATGTTTGACCAAAAACATAAAGCCAACACAGGTGATATGATTAGGCCAATGGCCAGCACCCATTCGATTTTTGACCTACCCATAGGCTAAATTACTTTGTGACACTTGAGTGACTTCCTGTTAGCTGGAGCCCCAAATTATTTGCTAACAGCAAAGTGACAAATGGATCGTTTTTTAGTCCTTACACATCCAGCTGTGGACACTCAATCAAAACCACCTGAAAGCGAGAGGGATTCTGCACATAATAGGCCTCGTGAGTACAAGTAGCTTACTTCTGGGTCTCTGTGTTTCATTCAAGCTCTGCTCTGTGTGTGTGTGGCACGAGCCATTTTGTGTGCGTGCGCGAGCGAGAGAGAGAGAGAGAGCGCACCGGTGGGTATCTACCGGAGATCATTGTGGTTAGCATCTGGTGCTAGCTAGCCAAGCTAACGGATATAAGGAGCTTTTTCAACAACAAGGTGGAGGGAGAACTCTCTCCTGTCAGACTGAGAGTCTCAGATAACCTCAGCTCAGGTGAAGTAAAGGACTCTCAGTGTTTAGATAGTTCACTTTAGTCTAGTTATCTCAGTGGGTCTCAAACGGTTTGTTTTAAAAGGGGAGTGATTTGTAAAATATCTATAAAGAAATAGAAAATCTGTTTACAGTTCTGTTGTATGTTGAGAGATATACTGTATATCCATAGATCTCTTCATTTTGGCTCTCAAAGTGCACCAGATTGATGCTTTTAACTTCAATATTTAAAAAAAAAATCTTCCCCACTAGAGGAGGTGAGGACCCTCCTAGAGGAGGTGAGGTCCACTCCCCACTTGTAAAAATAGCACTCTACCCCTGCTTACACATATATGCCGTGAGCGGATTACCGAGCCTTCATTTTAACAGTCGCGGGTACACTGTGTGGGGAGTGTTGCAGTAGAAAATTCAACTGTAGCCATGGGCGGCGCCAGGATTTTTTTGCTGCAGTAGCTTAGCAGTTGCTCTATGACAGCACGGCGTTGCTAGTTAATTTTCAAAATATACAAACAATACCAGTGGGCCAAGCACGAGCCTGTTCATATTGTAGCATTCACCCTATTCAAGATCACTCAAGCCTTCAATGTCGAAAACGTTCTCTTTATTTACAGAACCAATCAATAGTGTAACACTCATGACTTTCACGTAACACACACCGGAAAACGCACACACATACACACACCTGGAAGGGGCAGTCTCTCCCTAACTCCCACCAACAACATTGCCTAAATAACGCTACTTGTCCTCCTCTCTGGCCTCATTCTGTGACTCTCCTCCTCCTCCTCATTCTCAGTTCTCTTCTCCTCATTCACAATTCCCCGTGTTAGATCTCACTGTCAGCACGCCTCGAACAATGCGCCATGTCGGAAAATACAACACATTCTTGATTCATTTAAAATGACCATTTGTAACTGAGAGGAGTGACTGCTCATTTCTGCCGAGATGCTCAAAGGGTGAGACACTGTGTCTGAGAATCACTGACTAGCAGAATTTGGAGCTCTGCAGAGAGCAGGGTGGAGGAAATGAGGGCAGTGGATCATCACGGTGCGGAGAGGAGCAGCGCTAGTTCCACTGCAGCTCGTGGTAGCAGCTAGCTGGTTCTGCTGCTGCGGGTGCAGTTGGCGGGGGCACCTGTTCTTCGTGGTCCCAATCCTCCCGGTTTTCATAGTGAACATCGGGATCCTTGTGGATAGCAGAGTTGTCCGGCTGGACCGGCTCCGTTGGAGAACGCGGTCGTTTACGCTGACTTGTGACTGTGAGAAATGTTTCCATTTTCGATCTACTGAGAATTAGCCAAGTAACAGTTCACGCAGTAGTAGTAGTAATCATACTGTTTCAATCACATTAGTATGCATAAAAAGTGACATGTGGACACGCCCCCAAGTATGCAAATTAGCTAAGTCCGTCTCCCATTGGCCAATGAGCTAAGTCCCGCCTCCCATGTCCCGCCTCCCATTCTTTGATGTCAGATTGTCGTGAAAGGCCCCCCGGCGTGATTCTTTGTTGTATCGATTAAGATAGTTAAGGTATTTGACCCCTGACCCTGAGAGTGGAGTAATTAGACTGCAATTAGATTAGCCCCAGGCACCCCCTTTGTTGTATAGTTCTTTTGTTGTATTGATTAAAGTAGTTAAGGTATTTGACCCCTGACCCTGAGAGTGGATTAATTAGACTGCAATTAGATTATCCCCAGGCGCCCCCTTTGTTGTATAGGTCTTTTGTTGTATTGATTACGATAGTTAAGGTATTTGACCCCTGCCCCTGAGAGTGGAGTAATTAGACTGCAATTAGATTAGCCCCAGGCGCCCCCTTTGTTGTATAGGTCTTTTGATGTATTGAATAAGATAGTTAAGGTATTTGACCCTCAGAGCCTTTTGTTGTCTAATCTAATTAGCCTTTGATGTTCGCCCTTTGATGTGATGTGTAATTTCACATTGATGAAAGCCTCTGTCTAAATGAACCTCATGAGGCTAAGGCCGGTGTATAGAGATATGCTCAAAACTAAATTTAAAAAAGACAGACAATTCAGCTTACCAAAACAACCGTCTGAAGCGCCAGTCAAGAAACGAATGTGGCATCGGGGGTTCAGAGTACAGCCTCTTTCTGGTCATGTGTGTTGGAGGAGGGGCTCTGTAAGGAAGTCTGAAGGAAGGGGGATATATCCCCCCACCCCGTTTGTGTACTTTCAAATTATAGCTCACTCGAGATGGTTTCTCCAAAATGACAGGTTTTGCATACATAAAAAGTGTATCTTACAGTTCCTTTAGTTGTAGGATTGTGAACTAATGTATAATTACTTTTATTAACTATAGGTTTGCATCCATTAAAGTGTATCTTACAGTTCCTTTGTGAGTGAATTACACACAAATCTGCAGAGTGTCACTAATATATATATATATTCTTTATTTAACCAGGTAAAAAAACTCATTGAGATTACAATCTCTTTTCCAAGAGTGACCTGGCCAAGAAGGGCAGCATGTACAAAGTTACAACATATAAAACACAGACATGAAAGGCAGACAAATACAGCTGTAAAACACAAATAAAATGGCACATTAGCCAGTCAATATGGGGACGGGTGGCGCAGTGGTCTGTGCATCCGATCATCAGATCAAGGGGGAGTGCTGGGGAACTCCAGTTCGAAACCCGCTCCCGCCGCCACTGCGTCAGGCCGTTGTGTCCTTGGGCAAGACACTTCACCCGGATTTGCTCCTGTGGGTATTGTCCACAGTACATGTATAATACTAATGTGTACTTGTAAAAGCGCCTCGATGACCTCGAGGCGTGAAGATGGACGGTGTGACGCAGTGCGCTGTGCAATGATCATCAGATCAAGGGGTGAAACCCGCCGCTGCTGCGTCTGTAAAGCCGGTGTGTCCTTGGGCAAGACACTTCACCTGAACTTGCTCCTGTGGGTATTGTCCACAGTGACCATTGCATGTATAAAACATGTGTGTAATGTGTATCTGTAAAGCGCTTTGAGCACTGGAAAAAGCGCTATAATAAATGCAAGGAATTATTATTATTATTATGCGAAGTAAAACAAACTATTAAAATCATTCAAAAACTGGCAACATTTAAAACGATTTCAGGATATACGAGCACTCACATCGACCAAAACTAAAAAAGTTTTACGCAGTGACTGCGTAGGGGGTTGAGTATGTTATGGCTCTCGGGGGATGGTGGGTTAAGAGACAGATTCTTAGTTTTTGGACTGCCTCAGGGGGTTAACGAAATCTACTAAAACAAAGTACTTCATTATCTACTTTTTTCAGCTTTTATACACAAAAGTGCAGGGAAGGTAGGCAGATTTAGAACACTATCTGTGCGATAGTGTTAGTGTTCCCTGCCCTTAAGAACAATTAACACAAACACACACACACGCACGCACTCGCACGCACGCACACACACACACACACACACACACACACACACACACACACACACACACACACACACACACACACACACACACACACACACACACACGTTGGAGTCGCCCCTTGATGTGAGGATTTAAGATAAGCAGGGGATGTTAATCTATATGTTAATTAAGACACTCAGTAAGACACCTAAAAAACGTTATTGCCCTCTCTAGATCTGATTCAGTTTTTGTTTTAAATGATATGTGAGTGCTAAGGATGTTTCTTTTTAAGTTTTCTGTGAAACTGTTAACTACAAGGAAGTATCTGCTTGCAAAGAGGGTATTCATATTAATTTAAAAGATCTTATTTAGTTTTTAATAGTGATACCTGAGGATATTCTCTTTAGTTGTAGGATTGTGAACTAATGTATAATTACCTTTATTTAACTATAAGAAAAGTCTCTCTGAAGAGGGGAAATAATAAAACAATTTTAAAAACATGATCTTTGTCTTTTTATAATTACTTTACACCACTATAAGGAAAACCAATATTAAGTTTGTGTGAGGTTGTACTAGGGATAATACCCATAAAGAATGTGTTTTTCTGCTCCATTTCACTCCATGAAGCTTCCAGCTTGTACAAGGGCTCCGCCTCCACTCAACATAACATGTCCTGCCCTCCTCACCAGATCATTTAAAAGTAAGGGGATGGAAATAGACGAAAATAAATACGCTCAAACTAAATAACAGGCCAGTCATTTCCAATCTTCACTTTTCAAAAAAGAAAAATGGCCAAGAGAAGCATAGATATGGGTTTAATCAGCGAGACGCCTGTGACAACGTACAGCCATCAGTCCGGAGCGCCAATCAAGAAACGAATGCAATATCTGTGCCGGATTCAGACGCCTCCAGCCAAAGAACTTCATGAAGAATGGACTCTGAAAAATGGCGATGTTTGGGGTTATGTATTCAACTATATGGCGAATGAACTGCATTTCTACAATCTGAAGAATGGAGAAACGTATGGACCCCGCAGTGTTAAAGCAACACTGACCTCAACAGATTGGGCTGTGTTAACTCTGGTGTCTTCCAGAGATCTCCACGCAACCACTGTAGTGCATCAAGAAACCATAGTGGAACCAGCGGTGTACAAGATATTTGCAAAGAAAAGCAAAGAAACACAGACAGCATGCGAGATCAAAGAAGTGATTTCACAGCCGCCCCTCAATGTGGAGGAAGAAAGAGTTATTTCCCCGCTGCCAGTAGTGAGAAGAGAACTGACAAGCACCGTCTGGGAAACTAAAAGCGGACCATCGGGGCGATGGTATTACCGTGCAAGCCATTTGGAAACGCTGGGGAAGGACCCCTCTGATGATTTTGTTTTGGAGAATTTTAACTTTACATGTGGAGTTTTTCAGACATCTGTCCGGGTGCCATTGACTGCTTGGCTGAAAATGATTGATGGAAAAGCTACAAAGCTTAAAGAACTTTTTAAACAGAGTCAGACATCGATGGACATTATACTGGTGAAAAAGAATCTCACCTTTACAGAGGACTCTGCCTCCCACTCAACATAACAAGTCACACCCTCCTCACCAGATCATTTTAAACTAAGGACCCCTCAAAGAAAAACTTTGTGTATTCTACCTATGTAAAAAGAATGTCGGGGTTGTCTCTGTATCAAGATGATGTGTTTAAAAATGAATTTTGTGAAAAATACCAACTGTGTGAGAGACGTCATAAAGACACTCATTTTAACCACAGTGTTTGTTCTCTACAAATGTCTTAAGATTGTTACAAAATGTTAAAAATAAAAGGTATGGAGACAAAATTAATTCAGGTGACTCTGGCTTTATTAGGAAAACAAACATATAATACAAATGGGTTAGGGGTTAAATGTAATCATCGTGGACTTAATAGTCTAACAAAATACTTTTATATGAATACATTTGTTCTTTTTAAGAGCACTTTTTGAAATTATTTATTAATTATTTCAGTGGAACAATCCAGTTTTTGTTAACATCAACGCTTTCTTCTCTTTTTCTTGTGTTACTAAGATACTTTTAGACACACTTTTGTGTATGCAACACTTGTTCAGATAAACAAGGTTTTTTCTTTTCTGATAAACTTACATATTTTAGTTATTTTATGTTACCAAGATACCTTGAGATACACCCTGATGTACGCAACACTTAACAAAGGGTATAATATGAAGTAGTTGGTAAGGAAGGGGTTTTTCTTTAAGGGTGCAAAACTTTAGAACAGGGTAAAATATTCATTAATTTGTATTGAATTGAGTTTTCTTTTTTGATTTTCAACATACTATATGACTTTTCCATATTTCTGACATACTATACTTTTTTTGACTTTTTTCTGTAGAATCTTGACAAAACTATTAATTGTTCTTAAATGATGACCTATTGCTGGAGATGAGATAAAAAAGCTACAACGCTTAAAGAACTTTTTTTCTAAAAACTCTCAATTCTATAATTGACTCCCCCATTCAAAGCAATGAGCCCCACCCTCCACTCAGCAAATCCTCTAAAACGAAGTACCTCGCTAAGACGACCGTTGTAAACTAGCCATGGAGCAGAGAAAAGCCAAGACTCCCCCCGCGAGTTGCAGCCAGGAACAGACTACTGGACTACCATCATCACCACCAAGGGGGAAACCCGAATCTTGCAATACTACTGCTGCTGATTTTGCTCCTTGGGCCAAAACGTTTCTGTTTATGGACACAGTGAAAGCGGTGTTGGTTGATATTGTGGAGAGGGTGATACATCGGTACAGAGAAGAAATATGCAACAGGTGCCGAGTCAGTCACCCCGGCCAGAGGCAACACGATTTTCTGAATGACATGTCCGATTTTTACTTCAGAAACAATTAAAACGCATTAATGAAAAGACTCTGGCTCAACGACTTCATTACTGAGATCGACCAGACTTTAATGATAAAGACATTTTCACGGATGATTGGAGGATCCAAGGCGCTTCAGAGGCTTTTCTTCACAATCTCAAAAATTGCAGACGCCTCAAGGAGAGACTTGAAATGATCCATGAGTTGGATGGAGAAGCCAGGGACTTGTTCGATACATTGACTTTTTTCTTTAAGTAAAATAAAAATGGGAAACTACTATGCAAAACGCTCTGTATATATTGATCATAATGTAGTCATTACCCTCTTAATATGTGTGGTGATGGGGACGATTGAAAACAGAACGAGTAGTGACCCCTGTGTAAAAAGAATGGCCGAAGTTTGTAAACTGGAAGACATTTTGGATATCGTTCGTTCTGGCAGTACTATTCTGGGTCATTGGGAAACGATTGTAAACGAAACATTTAAAGTGGTCCTGGAATCTTCATTTTCCGAAACATTCTGTAACATTATCTCAGAAATGAAACAAACATCAAAAGTGTATCATGTGCTCTCATTGTATGCTCTGTTTGTAGATGTAATGCATCTTTGCGTCGAAAACAGCATACACGTGAATATTTTGACTGAAGTGAAAAAACTCCATCACGATATCTCCAGTAATATGGGGAATTCTAAGCTGGAGACTGTCCTGGGGATGCTACAATCAGTATAACTATTGATTTTTGTGTGTGAAAAATAAAAAAGTGTTTGTTTTACATTTAAAAACTGTTGTCATCATTATAGCAAGGAGAGCGTGTCTGATACATGTGTATTACAGTCCTTCTTGTTGTGTTTTTCAGTGTTTTCTGTGTGTCTGTACACACAAAGCACAAATCATTTAAAACAAACCCTGAATCAAATTTAGAGAGGACCATTAAGAGTCAGAATCCTAACGAAATCACCTCAAACAAAGTACTTCATTATCTACTTTTCAGCTTTTTTAAAAAGAAAAGTGTATCTTTCGGTAACTTTCTCAGAGAATGTAAGCATAAATCTGTCAAATGTTCAAAACAGCCTTGTTTCACTGAAATACCCTGAAAATGACAAACTGCCATTAAGAGTCAGATTCTTCACCAAATCTACTGACACAAAGTACTTCATTATCTACTTTTCAGCTTTTAAATACAAAAGTGTATCTTTCGGTAACCTTCTTGAGAGAATTAAGCATAAATCTGTCAAAGATTCTTAACGAAATCTACTGAAACAAAGCACACTTCATTATCTACTTTTCAGCTTTTATACACAAAGTGTATCTTTCAGTAACTTTCCCAGAGAATTTAAGCATAAATCTGTCAAATGTTCAAAACAGCCTTGTTTCACTGAAATACCCTCAAAATGACAAACTGCCATTAAGAGTCAGAATCCTAACGAAATCTCCTCAAACAGAGTACTTTCTACAGATGAGGCCTCCCACTCAACGCAATATGTCCCACCCACTCAGCAAATCATATAAAACTAAGGACGACCGTTGAAAACTAGCCATGGATCTGAGAAAAACCAAGTCTGATGTAGCCTTCCCTTATTATCACCAGGATAACGGATATGGGCTTAAATACTGGATGTTACAAAGTAGGGGAGAGGAAGAAGAGCTCCTCTTATATCATATCCATGTAAGGTCTTTAGACAAAAGAGAGACCATGATAACATGAATATGAAGAATATCTTTCTTAAAGATGGTATTATAGATAACCTAATGGCAGAGCTTTGCTTCAGTATAATGAGAGAAAAAGCTCGATACTGTGGAATTGCCCAAATTGGCGACAGTGCCAGAATATGTATTAAAATACTGTTGGAGGATCTCTATTCTAGTGTCAGTTGTCATTACAGCGAAGGATACGCCAAAACGTGTGATGACATAGACAAAGCTTTTGAAGACAATTATATGGTACCTGTCCTTACAGCTAAACAAATCCTATGCCAGGTATTCAACAGACCACAAGAAGCACAAGAAGCCCCAGAAAGGATTACATTCAGAGCTAATAATGGAGAAACCGAAGAAGAAGCAAAGCAGATTATAATCGTTGCGTGTGAAAGGATAGAGAATTTGCATGTGATGTTAATGCATTTATCTGATATAAAAAATGCATTCGTTTACTTCCAAGAGACCCCTAAACATCTACTTGGGCTGTGTGAATTGAACGATAAACCGATCACTGTCAATGAAACGCGGAGAGAAGCAGCAGTGCAAATCGTTAAGTCTATTACCTTGTATGCACTACGACATAAACTTGGTAAAATGTAATATGTTTTCTATGAAAATGTGTTGAATGTTGTGTTTTTTTAATTAAACAACCATTAGAAATTGAAAATGTGTTTTATTTTTTTGCTTTCATATATAGTAATAGTATTGTAAACAAAACATTTATAGTGTATCATGTGCTTTCATTGTATGCTCTGTTTTTTTACATTGCTTTTGGTATTTGTTCAACACATTCGCAGCAGTCGGTTAGCGGGAGATGATCTATAAGATTATTGTGATCCGGTAATGGCTCTACAACACCATCCTCTAGTTTACATTTCTTCACTTTGTTTCTTTTTCTTTTCACCTTCCTTCTTTTTGTCTTTTTCGTTTTCCGTCCTCTGGCCCCTTTTATTAATTATTTAATTAATTATTTATTTATTTAATTAATGTATTAAATCGATGTTAATCCATGCGTGGAGATGTGACGGACGTGACGTTGTGAATAGACGTCCATGATTGGATGGTTATCCGCAATGCATGCTGGGATTTGGTGTTTATGTGATGTGAAATCTGAAAATGTTTTTTTAAAATACAATAATACTTTATTCCGAGTGTGCTTGCTTTTCTCTTTGAAAGTCATCATATAACGGCATTGTAATACACGGTTCGGCTGCATTAAATATTACATATCTGCCCGTAATTCTCTATGTATGTCTCTTGACAAACAGGAGAACTGCCGCAGAGCTGAATATGTGACGTGGATCATAAATATATAAGCAATTAAACATTTATTCTTTACATTTCTTTTCACACAATACGTCTCCTTGCAGTATCAACACTAATTCGGCTGATTTTGATATTTGATCCAATTGGTGATAGGCTGTATTTTACACCATAAAGGTGCACAGCTCTGATATAAAGGGACACCCAGTGGTTAAAGCATGTTATTTAATTTCATTATTTTTATTATTAGATATTAATAAGATCCCATAAAAGTATATTCATTACTCGTTACTTACTCGTTGTCAAGTGACAAAACAGGAGCACGTATCAGCAGGGCTCTATACATAGAGAATTACGGCAGATATGTAATATTTAATGTGTATTTACAATGCCGTTATATGATTGACTTTCAAAGAGAAAAGCAAGCACACTCGGAATGAAGTATTATTGTATTTTTAAAAAACGTTTTCAGATTTCACATCACATAAACACCAAATCCCAGCATGCATTGCGGATAACCATCCAATCATCAACGTCTATTCACAACGTCTATTCACAACGTCTATTCACAACGTCCGTCACATCTCCACGCATGGATTAACATCGATTTAATACATTAATGTAGCCTTTGTTTCTGCTAAAAGAGGTGTCGACCAGCTGGGGCAACAAGAAAATCGGCGTAATCGAGTGTGGCTATTACAAAATAAATCATTAGGTCAGGGTTTGCGGTTATTTCTCCACTGTTAACAATACCGTGTAGCTGTCACGCTTTGAAAAGACGAAACCAACCGTGACATCTTCACGTCTCCCAGCAATGGTAAAGTGTCACATGTTCACGTCTCGGCGTGATACCGGGTTGGTTTTAGGAACTGTATGGTGCGTGTGTGTGGTGTGGTGTGTGTGGTACAGTGTGTGCTTAGATGCAGCAGACAGACCGGTCTCAGTTGGGTTTGGTGTCCTCTGCTTACTTTTAATACTTGTAAATAAAACTTTTGGCCCGTAATTTATTTCCCTCATTGTAGCGACCAGAGAGGGGGGGGGATATATCCAGTCTCTGATAGTGTTACGTTATTATGAGAGTGCTCTGTTTGATTCTGAAATAGTATATATTTATATAAATATATGTGTGTGTGTGTGTGTGTGTGTGTGTGTGTGTGTGTGTGTGTGTGTGTGTGTGTGTGTGTGTCCGCATCTGTACCCTGTTATTGTCTCATTATACCGCACTGTGAATGAATTAAAAGTAAATATATAAGTGGTCATGAACACATCTGTCCTTCAGACAGAGGGCTGCTGTGCCTTCTGTCATCATTAATGGACGTCTCTTTAAAATGACCGCTCAGAGGAGAGGAGTTCTCATTTCTCTAACCGCCTTCTGCTTCCCCTCCTCTCTCCTCGGCTCCCCTCCTCGACTCCTCCGTTCGCATCTCCTGTGGGCGGGACTAAGTCTCGAGGATAGGAGTCGAGGAGGGGAGTTAGAGAAATGAGAAAGGGCCCGGGGCTCCGGCACCGACACGGTGGGCGTAGTTACCCTTCCTCAGATGCCGGTGGTCACGGCCGACGGGGAACTGGAGCCCGGCCCGGGAGGAGAGGGTCTTAGCCTTGGCTCGGGCCTTTCATCCGGTCTTCCTTTTTTTCTTAATGGCACAATTTTATTTTACAGATGTTTATACAAAATAAAATCAACTCGTGAATTATTTCGTATTTCAACAAAAAATAAACTACCAAGCAGCATAGCCAATACTGCTATTAAAAATAGCTCCACCTTTGCTTCAATACTAAGGTGATGAACAAATTGAAAAATACATAATTATAACAAATATGATTTATTAATAAATGAGAACTTTTACATTTGTAGATGTTGACAAAGTATAACAATTTATAATATTTCTATATCCCTAATAATCTTCAAAACGCTTTCTGGTTCTTTGAAGGCTCTATCCAGACTATCTTCTGGTTATTGTCTGCATCAATCCCTATTATCTCTTACAACAACAAAAAACAACATCTTGGACATAACCGCAAGACTGTAACCTCTTCATATTCTGTTGAGATTGTGAGTCAATTACTAGCCATATCTCACACATTGCTGTTTTGAATCATTGCCATGTGGATGACAGTTGAACTGGATGATGTAACATGTATGCCATCTGCTGGAAAGAAGACGTATCGCTCTGTTGGCGTCGTTTGGACAACAAAAGCAGAGTGAAGCTCTCATACCATAAAACAACCTTTGAGTACAGACAACCGTCCTGCAGAAAGCACACAGCACGTTGTTGGTCTAGCGTCATTTTACAAAACGTTTGCATTAAGACGCTAAGACTAGCTGGTCCATTGTAAAGGTCAGGTCCACCTTAAATGAGCAGGTGGTGTCATCAACAGTCAGTGGTTAACGTATACATCAGAATGACAAAAAACATGAAACATATTGTCCACAGACAGATTTCTCTCACGTGTGAACTGTCATAAGACTTATTCATTGTCCTCTCCATCGCTACTGTTTCCATGTGTTCAGCTGAGCTGCTGACTGGAGGCTCTGCCTCTCCGTTATCCTCAGTTTGAATGTCATTAAGCCGTGAGGACTGACGACCAACACACTTGTGCCTTTTGAAAACACCACGCCCATTTAAATTCTTTGGTCACAAACATTGCAGCTGTATATTTCCTCTCTTGTGTGGACTCTCATGTGTGTCTTTAAATGTCCACTCCGTGAAAAAGCTTTCTTACAGACTGAGCATTTGAATGCCTTCTCTCCTGTGTGGATTCTCATGTGTTTCTTTAAACTTCCACTATGTGAAAAAGCTTTCTTACAAACTGAGCATTTGAATGGTTTCTCTCCTGTGTGGACTCTCATGTGTTCCTTTACAGTTTCCTTCCGTGAAAAGGCTTTCTTACAGACTGAGCATTTGAATGCTTTCTCTCCTGTGTGGACTCTCATGTGGTTCTTTAAATTTCCACTCTGTGAAAAAGCTTTCTTACAGACTGAGCAGCTGTGTGCTCTCTCTCCTGTGTGGACTCTCATGTGGTTCTTTAAATTTCCACTATGTTTCTACATGATGTTTTTAATAGTGATTTACACATTGTTTCACTTATGACCGATGTTGAGTTAGCATGGAATTATTTTAAATCCACCTTCTTGGCTATATGTGACAAGCATGCTCCTTTTAGGACATCTAGGATAAGCGGTAAAGACAACCCCTGGTTTAATGATTCTATATCCTCTCTCATTCGGACAGAGAGACACTGCCTGGGCTAAAGCAAAGAATCGAAATATTCCATTAGATTGGAATCTGTATAGGACATTAAGAAACAAATGCACTAAGCTGATTAAAAACTCTAAATGTGCCTACTATCTTAATGCAATACATGACAATTTGAATAACCCTGCAAAGTTTTGGAAACTTGTTAAATCCTCCTCAGGTTCTATCACTCCAAACAGCCTTCCTGATCTCTTAAGGGTAAATCAGAGTGAAATCAAGGGCAAAATGGATATTGCAGACAGCTTTAATAATCATTTTATTTCTGCTGGCTCAATCTTTGATTCTAGCAACTCAGGGATGATCGCTGCAGAAGGAGAGCCAGGTCCTCCGCCACTTGACCCTGATCAACTGTTCACCTTTGCCCCCATCTTGACCTCTCAGGTTCACAAAGCTTTAATGAGCCTAGATGTAAAGAAATCTTCAGGCCCAGACAAGATAGAGCCGTTCTTCTTCAAAGTTGCTGCAGGTCTGATTGCAGAACCCATAACCTCTATTCTGAATCTCAGTCTTTATGCTGGTGAATTACCTAGCTCATGGAAGTCGGCCATGGTTCTCCCCTTGTTAAAGGGCGGAGACCCCTCTGACCTAAATAATTATCGCCCTATTTCCAGACTGTCTGTAATGGCCAAAGTCTTTGAATCTCTTGTAAACGAACAACTGAAAAAGTTTCTAACTGACCATAATATTCTTAGCGAGTCTCAGTCCGGCTTCAGATCAGGCCATAGTACTACTTCAGCGGCTATGCTAGTCTCAAATGACATCATTGAAGCACTAGACAAGAAAAAACACTGTGCAGCATTGTTTGTTGATCTGTCTAAAGCTTTTGATTCTGTGGATCATGCATTGCTACTGCAGAGGCTTGGCTGCATAGGTCTTGGCAAAATGGCTTTGAGCTGGTTTAAAAACTATCTATCTGAAAGAACTCAGTGTGTCTCAGTAGAAGATTATACCTCAGCTGCTCTTACTATAAACAAAGGTGTTCCACAAGGCTCTATTTTGGCCCCTGTCTTATTCTCCATCTTTATAAATGAACTAGGAAATGGGATAAACCCAGCACGGTTTCATTTATACGCCGATGATACAGTTGTTTATACAGTGGCTTCCTCTTTAACTCAGGCTATAGAGCTTCTACAGGATGCTTTTAATACACTGCAACACTCCTTGCTAAGGCTAAGACTGGTCCTTAATGCAAAAAAGACCAAGTACATGACCTTCTCTCGCTCTCGAGCTAATACAGCTGTCCCTCCGATTCTTACACTGGAAGGGACATGCCTTGACAAAGTAGCATCCTACAAATATCTGGGCATATGGATTGATGAAAAGATGGCCTTTGATGTTCATATTGGGAACCTACTGAGAAAACTTAGACCTAAACTGGGCTTTTCTTTCGTTTAAGGAAATGTTTCCCGTCTGAAGCCAGGAAGAGAATTGTGCAGAGTTCCTTTCTGTCTGTATTAGACTATGGCGATGTGATCTATATGCATGCTTCTTCCTCCCTGCTTAAAAAGCTGGACTCTGCGTACCATACTGCTATACGTTTTGTAACGGGTGCAGGCTCTTGCACCCACCACTGCACTTTGTATCAGTCCTTAGGATGGTCCTCTCTGTACCAAAGAAGACAATCACACATGTTGATTTTTATCCTTAAGTCATTGCTAGGTAAGCTGCCCTTATATATCTCCAGACTTCTGTCATTTTATACTTGCTTTTTTAATACTAGACGAGCAGCAAATGGGATGCTTTTAAATGTTCCTTTGATGCAGTCAGAGCTTGGTAAAGCTGCATTCTCCCACTATGCTCCCTTTTTATGGAATACGCTGCAAGTAAAACTTTGTCTAGAGGCACTTCCTACTGTAAATGCTTTTAAAGGTATGCTACGATTAGCCCTTCATGAAACATGTAACTGTTTTACCTGATGCTATTGCTGATGTGATTATGCTTCTTGCCACTGCACAAATGGCCTTCTGTATTTATATTTGAATTGTATGTTTTTTTTGTTTAATGCCTTTGTTTTATGTTGAAACTTGTTGTGTGCCGTGTTGGTCAGGACTCCCTGGAAGAAGAGATCTTGTATCTCAATGGGACATTCCTGGATAAATAAAGGATAAATAAAAATAAAAAAAAAAATGTGAAAAAGCTTTCTTACAAACTGAGCATTTTAATCGTTTCTCTCCTGTGTGGACTCTCATGTGTTCCTTTACAGTTTCCTTCCGTGAAAAAGCTTTCTTACAGACTGAGCATTTGAATGCTTTCTCTCCTGTGTGGACTCTCATGTGTGTCTTTAAATGTTCACTCTGTGAAAAAGCTTTCTTACAAACTGAGCATTTGAATGCTTTCTCTCCTGTGTGGACTCTCATGTGTGTCTTTAAATGTCCACTCTGTGAAAAAGCTTTCTTACAGACTGAGCAGCTGTGTGCTCTCTCTCCTGTGTGGACTCTCATGTGTTTCTTTAAATGTACACTATGTGAAAAAGCTTTCTTACAAACTGAGCATTTGAATGCTTTCTCTCCTGTGTGGACACTCATGTGATCCTTTACATGTTCCTTCCGTGAAAAAGCTTTCTGACAGACTGAGCAGCTGAATGGTTTCTCTCCAGCACTACGTCGGGGATCACTGACAGATTCTTGTCTATGTTTCAGTGAGATTGAGCCTGAGGCAGGTTCTCTGGTCTCCTTCCAATCAGCACTGTCTTCAGCATCAGGTTCAGAAGAGTCTTCAGTGTCTTCAGAAGAGTCTCCACTGTGGTCCTCAGTCGTTGGTTGTAAACTGCTCTCTGGATCTGAGTTCCTGGCTGGTTCTGGTCCTCCACAGTCCTCTCCATCAGCTTCTGTTTCCATGTGTTCAGTTTGTCTTTGATGAGGCTGAGAGGACTGAGGTTTCTCTTCATCATCTTCACTCTTCACAGGGTCAGGAGTGAAAGTGGACTTGGTGATATCAGCCTCCTCCAGCTCCTCCCCCTCCTGTTCCTGCTTAATGTGTGGGGGGGGCTCTGGGTCCTCCTGGTCCAGGCTGGTGCTCCCCTCCTGCTGGTCAGGGGGAGGCTCTTCTTTAACCACCACCAGCTGCTGGACATCTGCTCTGTGTATCCGAAGCTGAGGCTGTAAAACAGCGTCCAGTAGTTTCTGGAGTCTCTCGTTCTCCTCTTTGGAAAGAGACAGCTCCTCCTCGAGCTCTGCTATTGTTTGTTCAAACAGAGCAAATATCTCTTCATTAGCAGCAGTGACTCGCTGCTTCTTCAACGACAGCAGCATCTGGACTTTACTCATGTTTCCTAGATCACCTTTTCCTGCAGACTCCGTTAAACACCACCGTTTCTCTCTCCGTCAAACTCTCAATCTGACTAGTGTTGCTCACGTGTTTCCAGCTAGCATGCTAAGCTAGCTCCTATAGTCCGAGGTAAACGCTCCAGAAAAAAGAGCACAGAGTCCATTCGGAGGTTTATCCAGACACACAGATGATGGATCAGTAGAGCTGGAGCTCACACACACTTTCTCAGGAACAGAGAGAGAGAACCGAAGCGACGAGACGCAGCATGCAGGGCTCGAGTTATGTGTGAGCTCCGGTCTTGCCTCTTCCTGATATATGATTTCTCGTGTTTCCAACGAAGTGTGGCTCTCTGCTCGCCACAGCGGCTATTTATATCCACCAGCTGCTCTCTGATTGGCCATCGACGAGCGTATCGACGATCGTCCAATCAGAAGGGAGCTCACGTTGGGAAGCCTCTTTATGCGGTTTATTTAAAAATAAAACAGGACACATTTAACCAGACCGTAACCCTTAATATAAAAAGTGTTTGATAAATAATCCCAAAGAAACACTTGTTGACATTTTCAGTGCATCCAGAGAATGTTAATTATATTCAAATGTGTTAAGTTTGTAAGGTTTAAACACATTAATATGAAAACAATCCCTTAAACTAAAATGTGACAAATCCAATCTAAATCACTGCGATATATTCCCTGTACTGAAGTAATACTAAAAAAACATAATATCTGCATTAAAACAGTACACTGTACGGTTAATGAAAACATTAGGAGGTAAACAAACATAACATGTAAGTCGCTTTGGATAAAAGCGTCTAACACGTAACATGTAATGTAATGATAAGCTTTCAGAGGTGCACCAATCAGGGGGCTGCAGGTCTGGAAACAGGAGCTGTAGCAGTTGGCTTTGTCCTGTAAACACATCCTGAAGTTTACCTGTTGTCTAATGAAGTGGTGGAACACGCTGGGGATACCTGGCTGCATTACAAAGTGAATATCTATTTCCAGAGAAATATAGAATGTTTGGAAGTGTTTGGAAAGAGCTCAAACACAGATCAATACATAGCAAGCACACCATCTGTCAGGTGGTGGCATGACAACATACAGTATCATATCAAACAGGATTTGAAGCCACTGCAATATTTCACAGACATCGTTGCCTGAGGTGATAATACCTCCAGTTATTAACTGTTAAATCAAACGTTTATTCATGTTCAGCATTTGTAATGACTCAATAAATGCATTAGATATTATGCATATAGATATCACAATAACTATTTATGTTCAAACACATGACTACAAAAAGAGAAATAAAACATATAGCCTAAATCAAATGTGTAAGATAGAAACAAATGTATAACAATAATGTAATATTCTATTGGAAAGCATTTAACTCTCCTCTTGCTATGAAATAAACAAAGTACTGTAGTAATCAACTATTTCAAATGTATAGTAGAAAGTAGAATCGACAAGGAGTACTGCAGCAAAACATTATTAATGACAATTGATGAATTAAACAACACAGTAAACACAGAGTTACCCAAGATGTTTTAAATATATTAGAATGGAATATTATCGCTATTGTCATCGTGCAAAGATAACAACATTTATTTGGCCTCTCTCACTGCAGTTATACAAATAGACACAAATACATTAATGAAAAAACGAGATTGATTTACTTTTGATAAGTTTCCTTTTTGTTGGACAACAGTTCCGTGATAATACTCCGTAGATGCTGCAGATACTAAGAGCTGCTGCTCTGACTCTCCCTCTCTGGGTCTCCTCTCTTCTAACCAAAGGGGGAAACAGCGCAACTCAACAGAAAACTAATTATTCCTAATTTCCTACAATGTGGTACTTCTACTTACTCAAGTACAAGATCTGAGTACTTCTACTTTTACTTCAAATACAAGATCTGAGTACTTCTACTTTCACGCAAGTACAAGATCTGAGTACTTCTACTTTACTCAATTACAAGATCTGAGTACTTCTACTTTTACTCAAGTACAAGATTTGAGTACTTCTACTTTTACTCAAGTACAGGATCTGAGTACTTTTACTTTTACCTAGAAGCAGATCTGAGTACTTCTACTTTTACTCAAGTACAAGATTTGAGTACTTCTACTTTACTCAAGTACAGGATCTGAGTACTTCTACTTTTACTCAAGTACAAGATTGAGTACTTCTACTTTTACTCAAGTACAGGATCTGAGTACTTCTACTTTACCTTAGAAAGCAGATCTGAGTACTTCTATTTTTACTCAAGTACAAGATCTGAGTACTTCTACTTTTACTCAAGAACAATATCTGAGTACTTTCTACCTTTACTTAAGTACAATATCTGAGTACCTTCTACTTTTACTCAAGTACAGGATCTGAGTACTTCTACTTTTACCTTAGAAGCAGATCTGAGTACTTCTACTTTACTCAAGTACAAAATCTGAGTACTTCTACTTTACTCAAGTACAAGATCTGAGTACTTCTCCTTCACTCAAGTACAAGATCTGAGTACTTCTACTTTTACTCTAAAACTAAAAACTATGCACCGTATAATCGGCCTGCACTTGCCGTTTAACCTCCATGTTATCAAAGTCCAGCCAAAGCAGATCTCCTCTCATGACATATAAGTCCAACAAATAAAAGTAGCCCTCCTAAATGTCAGATCTCTGAATAATAAAACCTTTGTAGTTAATGACCTGATTAAAGAAAATAACTTAGATTGCATCTGCTTAGTGGAGACATGGGCTTAATAACAACACAGCTACTCAATAATGAGAGAGACCTGTCCACCAAACTATAGCTTTTATCAGCTGCTCAGAAAGAACCGAAGAGGAGGAGGGGTTGCAGCCAGTTTCTCCTCAACATGTTTGTTCAGAATAACAGAACTAGGTGAGTTCATGTCGATGGAATATCTAGCCATTGAACTAAAAACTGAATCAACCATAATTGTCACAATATACCGTCCACCTCGACACTCGCCATCATGTATACAAGAGTCCTCTGAGCTGATCTCACTGCGTTACCAGTTACGATAAGGTGATCCTAAACGGAGACCTGAATATTCATATCAATAACAAAGCGGACTCCAAAGCTATAGAGCTTGCAAATCTACTAGATAGCTTTGATCTAACACAGCATATAATAAATGCAACTCACCGACATGGTAACACATTAGACTTAGTGATAACAACTGGACTAACAGAGTTGGGTGTAACGCGTTACTTTGTAACGAGTTACTGTAATAATATAACTTTGTCGGTAACGGAGTAGTGTAACGCGCTACTTTTATAATCCAGTAATCACACTACAGTTACTAACATTGCCCCGACACGCGTTACTTCGTTACTTTCTAAAATCAGTCATAATCAAACCTCAACAAACACCTGCAAAGAACACATGCTAGGTGAAGCTAACGCACATAGCTGTTGTTTATTTATATCACACACACACACACACACACACACACACACACACACACACACACACACACACACACACACACACGCACACACACACACCACACACACACACACACGTAGTTCTTCTTCTCTGTTTTCCGGTTGTTGCTTGTTTTGAATGACGAATAACACACTACCGCTGCCTGCTGGTAAGGAGAGTTATTGCCACTCACGCATGCGCAGTTCGTACGTGCTCGGCTGAAGTCTGGCTCCAGTGCAACACATGGCCAACACGCAGGAGAACACGCTGACGCAACAGCGTGAGCAGAGATAGACTGCGCAAAATATACAGATAGCAGGAGACAGAGGACAGCCACGGTCAGATAGGAAAACATTCAGGAGCTATCTGGATCAGTCTTATGCGACAATGGAAACTGAACTAAAGAGAACATTTGAAACTTTAGCAGTCTGCGTGATCTGCCTGTAGGGAGGGGCGGGCCGGCCCTGCGAGTAAAGTAACGAGTAAAGTAACGAATTACCTTATGTAGATAGTAACGAAGTAGTGTAATATATTACTTTTTTTAAAGTAATATGTAATATATTACCTTTTTTAGTAACGACCCCATCTCTGTGGACTAAACATCAATAATATCTCAATAACTGAGCTACCTCTCCGACCATCACTGTATATTCTTTGATGCTGAAATGACCCTGACTAAAACTAAAAAAGAAGTCATGGTTCAAAAAAGGCTCCTTAACGACAAAGCTGTATCAAAGTCACCGATCTCATCAGACTCTATGAACCACAAAGTCATGACAGCTCTCTGAATGAAATGGTAGAACATCTCAATGATGCTCTATCATCTGTATTAAATTCTGTCGCCCCACTAAAAACTAAAAAGAAATCGACAAGCAAAGCCTCCCCTGGTTGAACTATAATGTTGTCAAGGAAGAAAAAAGGAAATGTCGTGCAGCAGAGAGAAAATGGAGGAAAACAAAATCCACTATCTGCTCTGAAATCTACAAAGATGCTTTAACTGCCTTTAACAGAACCATCCGACGAGCAAGGAAAGATTCTGTTTCCAATATTAGTCCTTTTCTCCACTATCGATCAGCTGCTAAACCCTGTCTCTGCCCCCCACCCCTCAACAGCTACTGTGAATTTGCTCTGTTTTTGAGAACAAAATAACTTCAATCAGAGCTAGTATCAATACTAGTGGAGGTGGAGATGAACCCGATCTCAGTAGAGTATGTAATGTAACCATGAGTAACTTCACATGCATCACACTAAGCGAACTGTGTAAAACTGTTTCAGAAGCAAACTCCACAACCTCAGACATTGATCCCATCCCCACAACATTCTTTAAGCGAGTGTTTGATAGCATCTCCAGTCCTGGACGTCTTCCCTGATGCCTTTAAACAGCTGTTGTAAAGCCTCTATTAAAGAAACCTAAACTGGATAACAACACAGTAGCAAACCACAGAGCAATATCAAATCTACCTTTTATCAGTCAAATATTGGAAAGAATTGTCTCAGTCCAAATAATTCCTATCTTAAAGAAAACAACATGTTAGAAGTGTTTCAGTCAGGTTTCAGAAGATACCACAGTACGGAAACTGCACTCACAGGTAATTAGTGACCTCAGACTCAACTCTGATGCAAATAAAATCTCCATCCTTATCCTATTAGATCTCAGTGCAGCTTTTGATACTATTGATCACAACATCCTAATAAATCACTTAAAATCTTGGTTGGGTGTTGAACTGGATCAAAACATATATCAGAGGAAGGATGTTCTATATTAGTCCAGGAGGCCATACATCAGAGAAACATGAGAGCCGCTACGGGGTTCCACAAGGGAGCTGCTTAGGCCCATTACTCTTTTCTCTCTATGTGTTACCGCTCGGCGACATCATCAGAGAGCATGGTATAGATTTCCACAGCCATGCGGATGATACACAATTATACATATCCGCTGAACCAAATGATGTGACAGCCATAAACTCCATTACCAACTGCCTGACAGCAATAAACAAATGGCTGAACGATAACTTTCTTAAATTGAATGAGGACAAAACTGAAGTCCTACTTGTCGGCCCCAAATCAAAAAGAGAGATGCTAACAAATAATCTAGGAAGTTTAACCACTTGATTAAACCGGAGGTGACAAGTCTCGGTGTCATCCTGGACTCAGATTTGAACTTCAACGCCCATTTAAACAAAGTGACCAAAATAGCTTTCTTTCATCTCAGAAACATAGCGAAGGTAAGACCATTATAAATCACATGATGCAGAGAAGCTAATTCATGCTTTTATATCTAGACTACTGCAATGCACTATTCACTGGTCTCCCCAAGAAAGCTAGACTCCAGCTCATTCAAAACTCTGCAGCTAGACTACTGACGAATACCAAAAGGAGGGAACACATTAGTCCTGTCTTAGCTACTCTACACTGGCTTCCTGTAACTTCTAGAATTGATTTGAAGGTGCTTCTCCTCACATACAAAGCTCTAAATGGACAAGGACCCAGCTACATTGCTCACTCTCTAATGAACTACACACACCCGCCAGAACACTGCGATCATCAGATGCAGGTCTATTAGAGGTCACCAGAAAGAGTCATAAGAAGATCGGTGATGCAGCCTTTGTAAACTACGCCCCAAAACTGTGGAACACGTTACCCAACAATATTAGGGAAGCCAATACGTTGGGCATTTTTAAAAGGCAGCTTAAAACCGATCTCTTTACCAAAGCATTTACTGACTTTACACTATTATACTGCACTATTCTCTGTGATTGACATTGCACTATTTCTCTATGTTTTATTCCCCATGTTTTTATTTTTAATTATTTTATCCCATTTTATGCTTTGCTCTTGCTGCTTGTTTTACACTGATTTATGTTTTTTTACTGATGTAAAGCACTTTGAACTGAAATCCCCTATATGAAAGGTGCTATATAAATAAAGTTATTATTATTATTACTCAAGTACAATATTTGAGTACTTCTACTTTTACTCAAGTACAGGATCTGAGTAGGCCTACTTCTACTTTTACTTAGAAGTAGATCTGAGTACTTCTACTTTTATTTAGAAGCAGATCTGAGTACTTCTACTTTTATTTAGAAGCAGATCTGAGTACTTCTACTTTTATTTAGAAGCAGATCTGAGTACTTCTACGCAAGGGGGGGCCGCCCACTTTTCAGTCCTGCCCCACATTTTCGCAGCGGCGGATGCCGTGTACAAATCTCGTTTCAATAATTCCCTCTACTCGAAAGTCACATCTAAAACGCGATCTGATCTAGCTGTGTATATTTTGTTATTTTTTATTGTTATATTCAATCTTATTAGCTACAGGCATTTTTGAAGCTTGTAAAGGGAAGATGACAGCTCGCCTCTCACGTGCCACTCTGCTCTTCCACAGCGCCGCTAACCCTCCCTCCCGCTGAAATTATGAATGTAAGGCGTATAGTAATCAGATAACACGGCAGGGTCCGTTACAGTTTTTTAAAATCTGATTCAATTAAACAAGTCTTAGCTTTCAGAATATTAAACTTGTTTCGGCAAATTCAGATGATAAATACAACTTTGAAGCTTGTAACGGCATAATTACAAGCAGAGAACGGAGTAACTTTACGTCACAGCCAACACACTCTCACTCCCTAAGCCAATAGCAACGTTTGGTCAGTGTCCGTGGCGTCCAATTGTGACGCTCCTAGGCTCCTTCAGCGTCATAAAGGGACGCAAATAGCTTTCAACTGATTGCAATGTATTCCCATCTGAGTCGGGATTTGACGCTCATGGAAGCACGGCATTCGTTTGTGTCGGCTGCCCATAAAGGCAATGTGAGCGTCCATTCCCATTGGATAACGGAGAATTGTACACCCGGAAGTAAGTATTCCTCTTACTGTCGATTGATTGTACAGTGATATCTGCACTACTCATCGACTAAAAAACACCAGATTATCCTTGTTAATTACACAACATTGATTGGTTTAAATTGTGTGCAATGCTTTTGTATTTTTCCATCCATGTGCTCTGTTTGACAAACCCCGTTTTTTCACCATTCATTCCGATGGCTGGCGTCTATGTCACATGATCTTCACATTTCTCCCTGCAGAAAAAGAAAACATGGCCGAACTTCGTTTTATTCTCGGTGGAAAATGCCTATTTTAAAGTTAGTTTGGCCATTAAAATGCGTTTTGATGTCATTTGATGCGAGAAATATGAGTTGTTATTTCAGATTATGTGTGCAGTGGATGTACATGATCTTTAGTTTGCTAGTTATTACGAAGATTACTTCAGGAAATCGCGACGTTTTCATTGTTACCAAGGTGGTTGCTAGGGACGCTGCTATCGATATTATTTCTGTTATGTTGTGTAACTGTTTAATGGTGTTATCTTTATTGCTACCCCCTTCCCCGTCAATGTATAGTGTTGGTCCACAGCCTAAACATATTAGTTTAACAAAATCCGCATCTAAAGATAGCCTACGTTATTTTCCCCTGTGCAATTCCAGTCTCACATCTCACAGCACATCGTCATTAACAAATACCGGAAACAGACCGAAAAAAAAAAAAAAAATAATAATAATACTTTATTCCGAGTGTGCTTTCTTTTCTCTTTGAAAGTCATCACAAAACGGCATTGTAATACACGGTTCAGCTGCATTACATATTACATATCTGCCGTAGTTCTGTATTTATAGAGCCCTGATGAGAAGACCTCTAGACAAACATGAGGAACTGAAAACGTGATGTGGATCATAAATATATCAGCCATTAAACAACATCTTACATTTCTTTTCACACAATACGTCTCCTTGCAGTATCAACACTAATTCGGCTCACTTTTATATTCGATCCAATTGGTAGATAGGCTGTATTTACACCATAAAGGTGCACAGCTGATATAAAGGGACACCTGGTGGTTAAAGCATGTTATTGAATTTAATTATTG
>NC_047516.1:1542396-1598841 GCF_902827115.2 Pseudochaenichthys georgianus
GGCTTCAAGTTGTGTTTCCTGGATGAGCTGAGCAGGCAGAGTCCCTGTAGCTTCACGGAGCAGCTAGCAGAGAGACAAGAAGCTAGCAACAGCAGTCACTTGACAGAGCCGTCACTCAATGTGACCACGCCCTAATTTATGCAAAGACATTAAGACCTAATATAAATAAAAGGGTCGTGTTAGAAAACAATTCACTCACAGATTCATAATCATGAAGGTGGAATCTAACTATATCGATAATAAAAATGTATGGAGCCAGGGGTAGAAACATGTTTTTTTCTGCTGTAAAGTTGGGCATTTTAACATGGGGGTCTATGGAAATTGCTCCTTTCTGCAGCCATCGCCTATCGGCCAATATATGAACTGCAGTGTGTGGCACTTCCGTATTGGCGTCCCAGCTCTTCCCCAGAGTTTTCCGCTTGGAGTAAACACAGCTGGCAGACGCGGTGAAACTCGAGTGGCTAGAGCGATGCGATAGGAGCGTTTAGAGCGAAGGGAATATTCACATCGCGTCCGGTCTGAACGAAAGTAAACAATAACTTTTATGGTTAAGTGTTAGCACCCCCCGAAGAGGCACAAGCTTTGACGTTGATATTGGAGTTTTCAATACATTCAATTGGGGAAAAAAATGGGGAAAAAGCGAAAAAACAAACAAAACGAAAATCCGAATAACGACATTGAAACCCGAATAGTACTCCAACGAACAAATATTCGGGTACATCCCTAGTATGTATAAATACATATTAGGGACAGTGACGTGAGAAGTTATGTGGAGATGTGACATACAATGCGGATGTAAAGAGAATGTTGTGTACATTCTCAGAATAAATGCCAGAAAACACCCCAGAAGCTTCGCTGTCATTTCCTGAATGATAACAGGTCGCTCGCTTACGGTTGTGACCCGTTATCCCCCGGTATACCCTAGTCAGCACCCCTAGTTACACCAATCAGCATGCGATTACCGTACAGCCAATCACAATGCGTGACGTCATTAGTAAGCGACGGACCCCGAACACATATGTGTATATTATAACACTTTTACAATTCAGTTATCAAGCAAGAATCATGTGGGTAATTCTAACAATCATAATTCACTAACTAAACCAAACAATTCAGTTTTGTACAGAAAGTAATCCTCTTTATTATTGAATGTTAGCATCAGTTTTCTGATTTCAAACCGCCTTGCAGTGTGTGACGTCATAGTGGAGTAACTTCATGAAACTTTTTTTTTCACTTTTGTGTCTATTCTTGTCCATTCCTCAAATCTGCAACTTGGATTGTTCAACATAAGGTGTTCTGGTGTGCTTCATGTAACGTATGCTTTGTGAATTGGCTTTTTATGATGGTTGCTGTATGTAAATGCATAAAAAACATTTTTAAAATGTAAGCAATATTTGTATCCCCCTTGTAAATATAAACATTATTTATTTATATTATTATCCCAGCTGTGAGTCCGTGGCCGTTTCTCAATCTCGAGGATTCTGGCTTCCAAGCCAATATTTCAAGGATGCTACTTCATCGAGTGCCACCGAAGGACTGTTCCAATCTCCAGCATTCTTGGAATTCCACCGAGGCCGCGTCCTTGGTTTGGAGGAAATTTCGAGGCTGCACGTGGGTAGACTTTGCGTCCTTAAAATCCCCACAATGCTTTGCGCACAGACCAATTTCAAAAACCCTTGCGGAGAAGGGCTGAACCGACGCAGCTCACATTTAAATGTTAGTATGTAGTGGCGTAGAACATGTGTTGGTAAATATGTTACTTTGTTTGTTATCACCAAAAATGTGTTCCGTGAAAGTAAAGCAAGTTCATAATTAGATAGACATCGTGAGGTATTTATTTTGGGTACAGTTTATGTTGAAACCGTTAGAGAGAGTGGCACACTTGTTAGTCTGTTCCATTCTTCTTCGTTTTCCGAAGCCCTGGCTTGGAAGCATACTTGTTTCGTTTCTGAAGGAAGTGACTTGGAAGTACGCGACTACCAAGCCAGCATCCTCGCGATTGAGAAACACCCTCAAGTTAAAGCCCTCAGAGCCCAGGACAGAGAGGACAACATCAAACCTCTCTGGATTATCAGGAAGTTTCTGTCTCTCTCTTCTCGTCTCACACTGGTCAGATCTTCAGACAGGATGAGTAATAGAACAGCAGTGTTTGGGTCCAGGATGAGAGGCGAGTAGGACACCATGTCCTTCATCTTGCTCCAGATGTTGAAGCTGAGGCTGCCCAGGTGTTTGGCCTGGTCTATCAGAGCTCCTGAGGGCAGCTGTGGATCCTCCAGAAGGGGGCGCTGCAGCCTCTCCACTGCAGCCTTGTAGTTGTGCAGGAAGGAGACGTCTTCAGCTCTCAGCTCCTCCTCTGTGTCTCTGACTGGGTGTTTCTCAATCGCGAGTACGCTTGCTTGGTAGCACATGTCTTCCCTGCCTTACATTTTCCGCCACAGATTTGGGGAAATTGGTCCGTGCGCAAAGCATTGTGGGGATTTTAAGACCACGGAGTCTACACATGTGCAGCCTCGACATTTCTACAAACGAAGTACGCCGGCCTCTGTAGAATTCCAATTATGCTGGACCAGGGTTCAACGCTAACTTTTAAAAGTGGTTGCCAGGCTGGCAACCAGGCCTCAGCTTTTGGTTGCCAAAACTGAAAAGACAGTTGCCATTTTTAGTCACCTTATATTCTAAATAATTAAGATACTATACAGTTATACATCAACTTAATAATGAACATGTGACACAAAAGAATGTTCAAATGCTTTACAATAAGTAATCAACACACTTATTTGAAACTTAAGTGGTAGGAAACCTGTCCACCCTCAATTGCTGGTATACAAAATACCAGTGCGGTTGTCCTTCACAGATCCGTCACAAAGGAATTGAGCAAGTCACTAGTTTCTTGGTCATCCATCGTCTCCCTTTCAAATGTGGGGTTTCTTGACCTTTGTTTTGATCCCCACCTTAGATCCATTGGCCCTTCAGCATTGAAGTCTTGGATTGGCCAGACTAATACATTTCTAATGTTAAATAAATGAAAACCATTCACAGTTAAGAATTAGATATCATTAATGCTGTAAATTACCTTTAATATGTCTAACTATATTTAATAATAATAATAATAATACGTGATACTTGTTAGGGCTGTAACGATACACTAATCTCACGATACAATACGATATTCAGCTCACGATACGATATATATCACGATATTCAGCCAACAATACGATTCGATATAATTCGATACACTTACATAATTTTCTGCAAGATTTTAAAGGGACAGTGTGATTTTGGTGACATCTTGTGAGTGTTCCATTGACTTGGATTGAATTCAACTAAAAACTGAAAGCATCAATTATACAATATATGGCTCTGACTAGACAGAGTCTACAGCTTGCAAATGCTGGACAAAATGAATCAAAAGATGTGGTGAGAAAATTAGTTTCATTTATTGAAACAGTGCAAACTGTAGCTTACAAGCCTTTGAAACGTAAGTACATAAAGTGCAGTATCACAATGGACAATTAAAAGGTGTAGCAGGAGGCCTGTTCTGAACAGATTCTTTTACAGCATTTCTAGCTTAACACAGAATATGAGGTAGCCAATAATTCAAGTCACTAAGAACAACATTTAATGTAAAATGTACCTGCCAATAATTCAAGTCCAAAGGAGTAACATTTAAGCCAAAAACACTAAACAGAAAGGCTCCTCTCTACATAACTGCATCTACATTCTCTTCAGATTTTTGTTCAGGAATATAATCTGATCAACGTGGTCTGGGAGAAGTGCACTTCTCTGAGCAGTGACGATATCTCCGGCGGTAGAGAAGACCCTCTCCGAGGAGACACTAGTGCCAGGGATGCACAGGTACCTTTTAGCAAGGTGTGACAAGAGTGGATACTCATACTGGTGCTCCTTCCACCAGACCAGTGGATCTTCTTTCACTTCCAAGAGATCTGCCTCCTTGTAGCGGGCCATCTGCTCCTTGGCCTGGTTCTCTTGGGTATTTGTCTTGGGTTGTGCTCCACCACCGTATCGTTCACCACCAAGAAGGGCAGCCAGTGGACAAGACAGCTTTGGATTCCTCGGTGGAGGATGCTGACCTTCAAATAAATAAACAATAAAAACACATTATTTATAGTTAATCACATTCCATAATTCCTACTCAGAGGTTCAGACAACACAGTGTGCTTCACTGGATAACAATGGGTGATACTGACCTTGACTGCTCTCTCCTTCCTTGAATCGCACACCATCAGCTACAGTCTCTTCTTCGGATGCCATCCCCTAATCATCAGCGCTACTATTACATTTTCCTGTGCCCTCTTCGACCACACTCCAAATGGACAACTAAATGAAATAGGTCAACATGGAATGAAATTCATGAGCTTTCACTGCAATAAATACTTTAATTAGTGTATTTAAAATCTATGCCTTTAGAACTGTTAACATTGTAGTATTTATGGTTTTTAAACAATTTAATATTTATGCATTTGAAACAGTTAACGTTGTAGGATTTATGCTTTTTAAACAATTGAATATTTATGCATTTTAAACAGTTAACGTGGTAGGATTTGCCTTTTAAACTTTGAACAATGTATTATTTAGGCCTATGCTTACTCTCCAGGAGACGCTACATAGGATACAAGGCCAAGGGTTAAACCTAGCAGTACCATCATTGCCTTACCTCTGATGGCATTGGCTGATCCTGAGCCTCTGCAATCAGTCCATCATAAACTTCCTGTCTTTGGTTCTCAGTCAGGAAGGGAAGACTTTTGAATCTTGGATCCATTACTGAACATGCATGGAGAGTTGCCCTGAGGTCGATGTACCTCTTCTGAAGATCCCCAGACATGGCAGCCTTCATCTCTTTTATGACTGCAGATTCACCTTCGATCGGTTGCAGTCCATTGATCAGTGTGTCCTGGAGGGGTGCGATAACTGACAGCGTGGGGTTCTTCTCCGTGGACATGTACTGTGTAGCATCCTTCATGGGCATCAGCGCGCTGACTACTTCTTCAGCTGTTGTCACGTCTGACTCAGTCAGTGTGCACAGATCCTTCTCGGTCTTCCTCACCTCACTCGAGAGCAGGGCTGCACAGATGGCCGGATGTTGCTCAAGGAATCTTCCCAGCATGTCGTGTGCACTGTTCCACCTGTAGTTAAATAAAAGTAAGAAACTTTATTTATAGATTTATTTAAATGTATTTATTAATGACAAAATAAATTAGTAATAAAAACAAAATAAACAATTGAAAAGTAACTACGCACAAACCTTGTAACCACGTCGGTCATCAGCTTGTGCTCTGGTAGTTGTAGAAGCCTCTGTTTCTCTTTCAGCATGTGGTTAGCTGTGGTGCTTCGTCTGAAGAAGTTCACAATGCGTCTCACTCTTCCCAACAGGCGTGCGACTGCTGTGGCTCTTGGGCATGTCCCTGGTTTGTAATACATACGTAACAAGCTCCCATTCCTCATTAATAAAGTGGGCCGTGATGGTGACATATGCTTCAGTTGTTCGCGAGGTCCACCCGTCGCACGTCAGGGCAACTCTCTCCGCTTTGCCCAGGGAGGCTTTGACGTGTGCCTTTTTCTGAGCATACAGCCTGGGAACGCAAACCTTGGTGAGGTGTTGGCGGGTTGGAACAGGATAGCGGGGCTCCATCGCGTTCACCATGCGCCGAAAGCCTATGTTTTCCACCACGGAATAAGGTCTCAAATCCTGACAAATAAAGTAGGCAATGGACTCTGTAATCTTCTGCGACCTTGGTGAAGTAGATGGGAACTTGTGGGAACAACCGCCATCGCTGTCCAGCACGGTTTGTTTTGGGTCACAACGCGGCCGCAGCTTCTTGAGTTCCTGAGTTAGCATTACCTTGTCCGGGTGGTGACGTTGTAGGTGGGATCGTAGGTTAGTGGTATTTCCAGAGTATTTCACGTTTGTGTGACACAGCTTGCAAACCGCCATAGTTTTATCTAAATTGTCGCTTTCCTTCTTCTTTTTAAAGCCGAAGTGCTCCCACACATCTGCTTTTAAGCACGAAGGTGCTGGGTTAATGTGTGCCGCCATTCTCCTGAACCGCTTCGCACTGAGAAGAAACCGGCGTCTGTGTATCTAGAAATGCTCTACAGCGACACTAGCGGCTCGGCTGGCTGATGTAATGGCTCTTCATGCAAAGCGAACGGGGGGGAATGGGCAGTGAGCAGAGTGCCAGGCGGAACACGGGGATTTGAATGGGACTTAATGTATTGATACCCGCGGAAATCTTTGTGTTATCTTTGGAAGCAAGGAAATATCCTTTAAGACACATCTGAGGTCTCTGGAATGTGGGGGGTGTGTGTGTGTGTGGAGGCTGAGTAAACTCCACCCCTTCCTGTTGGTGTTGGTATGAAAGAAGCTGTGCATCCTTTTGTTCTGCCTCTCTTCTTGCGCTGCCCAGACCGGAGGGTCTTGCAGCACGTGAACAAGGCCAGGAGTAGGCATATTCCTGACATTACGCATATGATATGATATGGCTTTGTATGGTATGGTAATGTATTGATTGTATTGCATTGTCATATTACCATTAAAGTAGATTATTGTTTAACGGTTACTTGGTCGCTCTGGATTCCTTCCTGTATGATAACCAGCTTGTTAGGGACGCGCGGAGATTTGAAAAGCGGACCAGTTATCCCTCAAAATCTCCATCAAGTGGTGACCCGACCTGCCTGATAACACAGCTGAGGAAGAATCCAGACGACCGGAATGGGTCGGGAACAAACACTTTCAAACATCTCAGACAATCAACAGGGCCCTGCACAACTACAATTAAGGTACGCAGACGACTGTTATGAAAATCGACTGTCTGTAATTGGATATGCTAAAACTTTAGGATTGTCTGTAGGCGTTTCACAGTGTTTTTAAAGTTTAAATGGAATATACAATGCATATTTTACTATGTTAGGAAAGTTATATACAAAACGTGAACGTTGATCGTCAGGTAGACGGAAAGTCCTGCGTAACGTAAATAGAGCAGTTTGGCGCGGATCTACAGGTAGTTTATTCCTGAGTGGCGTGGAGACGGTGCAGTTTGTTGGTTGCGAGGTTTGATTCCTGCACGACAAAACCTGGAAACTCGATATTTTAGATCGGGTCGCCGTTTAAAACTGGGGTTAAATAACAGACCAAGGCTGAAAGCTAAAAGCCAGAGGTCTGTTATATGTTAAATCGAGGGAGAGAACGCGAACCTCACCAAAATTGTGATGGGACCGGCTCTCGTTTTTCTTTGTCTGTAAACTTAATCTAAAAAGCTAAACGTGACGATAAAGGATTCTGTTGACCTGGGTTTCAGCTCCGTGTTGAAGCGCATTCTAAGGTCGCATTATCTGTTCATCGCACCATAAAGCTGGATAGACTGTACGGGGAATAATTTTCTGTGAATAATTTAATAGATAAGGGAGAAAAGTCAGATAAAGAAATGCGAAGTCATGCTGGAAGGATACCGTGGGTTCGAGAAAGCCCCCACTTTTTCTTCACAGCTTTCCTCTAAAAAAGGAGTGAATAACATTGAAGATTAATAGATCAATGTGTCGTAGATATTTAAATAAATAAGCAGAGCAATTAATTGCATACAGTAACGTTGAGGGGAAGTAAGAATGGATTTTGCTGAGTATATGAAGTACATGCAGGTTAAAGTTTGATTCAAATTGAACATAATAGTGGATTATTCCACCTAGATTGGACATGGAGAGATGATAATTTGTTGGGCATTGGATGGCGAGCTCACTGTGAGAAATATATATTGTAATGTTATTTAGGAGTTGTGTTAATCATGCAACAGTGAGGCTAAACTAGTGGGCCAGCAAGTTGGCATATTGAGGGTGGAACGAACAATGAGAGTAGATTAAGTTGTTTTGTCTTTCATGCTTTTCACCAAGGCTCATTTGAGTGGTTATTGTCTTAATGTAGTGTTGTTTTGTGTTATATTGTGTACAATGTAATGTACCCACAAGCATGTGGTTTTGTTACGGTTATCTGAGAGAACCCAAACGCAGGACACGGCAGTGTGTTATAAAGGTTCTATTTCGTCCCTACTGACCGCCAGAGGTGGTGCTTTAGCACTGGATATGTCCATCGCGCGCATGCGCAGCTCGAGTACCAATAACAACAAAGTCACCTGTGACCCACGTGACACCGGCTACATCAGCCGGTGTCGACAGAGGATCTGTTCCTTTTCATCTTCTCGCTGCGCGAGAGTACCTTGGCTACATTTTTTGTAGCCTACAGCGTTCGTTCGTTCGGAACATTTGTTAAGGATTCTCTGCAAACAGCTGGCTGCGTGTAGCTTCGCGACTCATCCAGTCGGGGCCGCGGGATTACCCGTCCTCCAGGAGCTGCGGCTGGCTGCGCAGAGACTTCGTTCGGACAGGTTGGTGTCGGCTTGGTTGGCGACGGCAGTGTTTCTACTCCCTCTCCCAGCCTAGTTGTCCTGATTTCTGTCTGTTTGCTGAGTCTTTTGGTGACGGAGGTGTTTTCGCTCCCTCTCCCAGGAGTATTGCTGTGCTTTTGTACTGTTTTGGCCGCGGCGCTGAGCCAAACGTCATTAGCATTGAGCTAAACCTCATTAGCATTGAGCTAAACTTCATTAGCATTGAGCTAAACTTCATTAGCATTGAGCTAAACTTCATTGGCATTGAGCTGTACTGGCTAGTTAGCAGTAGCGGCTGCAGCCACTCGGCGGACGCCGGGTTGAGCACCGGAGTTTCCCGTGCCGTTCTTTTTTCTTTAGCTACAGCTGGCATTCGCCTTTGATTTAGCGCTAAAGTTGCCGTGTTTATCCTGTTAAACAAGTAGCTGGTGAAGTCTGTGTTCCCACACCCGCTCCCGGTTACGCTGCATCTGGCGTTCGTCTTCAGTTTAACCAGTGAAGGCAGTGTTTGCGCCCCCGCTCCTGGTAGGCGCTAAACGGCCTGGTTTTTTCCGTTAAGCAGGTAGCTGGTGAAGGCTGTGCTCCCGCACCCGCTCCCGGTTACGCTGCGTCTGGCATTCGTCTGTAAATTAACCAGTGAAGGCAGTGTTCTCGCCCCCGCTCCTGGTAGACGCTAAACTGCCTGGTGTTTTCTGTTAAGCAGGTAGCTGGTGAAGGCTGTGTTCCCGCACCCGCTCCCGGTTACGCTGCATCTGGCATTTGTCTGTAAATTAACCAGTGAAGGCAGTGTTCTCGCCCCCGCTCCTGGTAGACGCTAAACTGCCTTGTGTTTTCTGTTTAGCAGGTAGCTGGTGAAGGCTGTGTTCCCGCACCCGCTCCCGGTTATGCTGCATCAGGCATTCGTCTGTAAATTAACCAGTGAAGGCAGTGTTCTCGCCCCCGCTCCTGGTAGACGCTAACTGCCTTGTGTTTTGGTTTAAGCAGGTAGCTGGTGAAGGCTGCGTTCCCGCACCCGCTCCCGGTTACGCTGCATCTGGCACTCGCCTCGGCTCAGCCGGTGAAGGGCAGGTAGCTGGTGAAGGCTGTGTTCCCGCACCCGCTCCCGGCTTCTCTGCATCTGGCTACCTACAGAATGGCTCATTCATGTAGCGCCTGTATGGCTTCTCTCGAGCCCGAGGACGGCCACGACCGTTGCCCCTCTTGCCTCGGCCTCGAGCATCTAAGGGAAGCTCTCACAGTAGGGGCCTGCATGAACTGTAGCTGCATGCCCCGGGCACTCAGAGTGGCTAGAATCACTGAGGTGGAACGTCTGGCGGCAGCCAACGGACACCTCTCTTGGTCACATCCTCCCCCAGATCAGTTCGACCGTCCCTGGCGACTTGAGGGAGCGATGGCCATGGGTGCACCCCCCAATAAGAGGACTAGGAACAGGCTGTCCTCTAGAGTGGATCAGCTAGCTACCGACATGGACACGATGAAGTCGCTCCTCGTGGCCCTTCAGCCGGGGCCCGGTATAGGGGCTGCTAGCGGGCCGCCTGCCCCTCCTTCGGTTGCTGCCCCTCCTTCGGTTGCCGCCCCTCCTTCGGTTGCCGCACCTCTGTACGAGGATGCCTTGTCGCTAGCGGCTTCGGCTAACCTCTTCAATGAAGAGACGGAGGACGAGGTCCCGCTCGAGGAGTTTTCCCTCTCCTCTGCTCAGGGGTCTCTGCAGGACGGGGAGGACGGCTCCATGGCGGCCATCATTCGTACAGCCTTGGCGCACCTGCAGATTCCGGTTCCGCAGGCCAACTTGGCTCCGGCTAGTGCCTTCTTCAGGCGTAACCCAGCCCGTGTCCCCCTCACCGTTCCTCCTTCAGAGGAGTACCTGAGGGAGCTCCAGGCATGCTGGAGGGACACCAGGGCCTTTAGCCGCACTGGTTCCGATGCCCGGACCTTGGCTGCCATGCAGGACCCGGCGAGGGCGGGGCTGGGTGGCATGCCACCCATTGAGCCTGCCATCGCCTCCCTGATTCTGGCTCCTGACGAGGCTTTAAGGCCTGAGGTCAGGTGCCCTCAGCCTCAGTGCAGGGTCACGGATGGGCTGCTCTGTAGGGCCTACGACGCAGCGGCACGCATGGGTCTTATCGGGAACTCCCTCTCCCATCTAATGCTGGCCGTCTCCGCCTCGCTGCAGCAGGCTCCGGCCGAGCCTTCTTTGCTGGGCCTCAGCGATGCATCACTGCAGGCCTTTGCCCTAATGACTAGGGAATTGGGACGAGTTATGTCTTTTCTGGTACAGACTCGTCGCCAGGTTTGGCTGGCCCAGTCACCACTGACGGAGACATGTAGGAGGGTCCTACGTAGCGTGCCAGTCGAGCCAGGGGAGCTGTTTGGGTCAGCTGCCCTGGAGACACTGGAGCGCGCTGCCCAAGCGAGGCAGACCAGGCAGCAGCTCTCGGGTCTTCGCAGTCCCGCGGCCGCTCCCGGCAGGCCCAGGGGCCGCTCTAGCAGCCGCGCTCAGCCACCGGCTTACTGGGGTGGTCGGCAGAGTTCCCAGCGGCCCACTCAACCGGCCAATGACTTTCGTGCCCCAGGTCGCCTGGCTTCCAGGCGGCCTCGCGCTTCAGAGCCTTACCGGCGCCCCCCGAGGGGCTCCAGGGGCCGGGGGGCTAGGCCCTGAAGTCCCGGGGCTGGTCGTCGGCTGGTTTTCCCAGCAGCAGCTCAGCTACTGGGCTGCCTGTATTTCCGACCCCTGGGTGGTTTCCACACTAACCCGGGGCTACGAGTTGCAGTTCCGACGCCGGCCCCTAGCCTTCGGCCGGGTCAGAATGACAGTTGTCAAGGACCCGGCGAAGGCCTTAGCGCTAGCCCAAGAGTTGTCCGTCCTCTTGGCCAAAGGCGCAATCGAGCCAGTGGACCCCCTGCGTCAGAGCGGGGGGTTCTACTCGACTTACTTTCTTGTGAGCAAGAAAGTTGGCGGATTCCGTCCAGTTCTGGACCTCAGAGGAATCAACAGATTCCTGAGGGTACTACCCTTCCATATGCTAACCACAGCAGACACCCTTCGTGTTGTCACACAGGGGGAGTGGTTCACAACCGTGGACTTGAGGGACGCCTACTTCCACGTGCCAATTGCATCCCATCACCGGAGGTTCTTGAGGTTCGCCTTTCAGGGTCGACATTATCAGTTTCGGGTGCTTCCCTTTGGTCTCTCCCTCTCCCCAAGGGTGTTCACCAGGGTTGTTGCGGCAGCACTCGCTCCCCTGCAGGCACAGGGCATGAAGGTCCTGCCATACCTGGACGACTGGCTGGTTTGCGCGCCGTCCCGGGCCCAAGGGGCCCAGGATACGGCGCGCCTCTCATCCCACGTTGCCCGGTTGGGCCTGACAGTGAACACCGGGAAGAGTTGCCTGGACCGTTCCCAGCAGGTCACTTATCTGGGGATGGTCCTAGATTCGGTCACCATGAGGGCCTACTTGACACCTCGTCGTGTGGACGACATTTCCCACCATCTTCGCATCTTCAGACTAGGCAAGAGGGTGCCTTACATACAGTTCCTCCGGCTCTTAGGCAGACTGACAGCTGCCTCAGCCGTCGTGCCCTTGGGCCTGTTGTCACTGCGCCCCATGCAGATGTGGCTGAACAGCCGTCACTTGGACGCCAAGCGGCACAGGCACAAGAGAGTCAGGGTGTCTCAGCGGTGCCTCCACTCTATGTCCCGCTGGAGGGACAGGGCCTATCTCCTGAGGGGTGTGCCCATGGGCACCATCCCATCCCGCCGGAAGACTGTCACTGTGGATGCGTGTCTCTCGGGGTGGGGTGCGGTGTGGCAGGGCAGGACTGTGCAGGGTCAGTGGTCTGCCCAGGAAGGTGCACGCCATATCAATGTGCTGGAGCTTCGAGCGGTGTTGCTCGCACTCATGCACTTTTTACCCCAACTGGCGGGCAGGCATGTGCTCGTTCGTTCGGACAACATGTCCGCAGTTGCCCAAATCAACCACCAGGGGGGCGCCAGGTCCGCACAGCTGCTCCGCGTTTCGCAGAGCCTCTTGCCTTGAGCGCTCCCCCGCCTCACCAGTCTGCGGGCAGTTTTTCTGCCAGGGGACCTGAATCAGGTCGCAGATTTCCTCTCACGGCGCAAGCCTCCACCGGGGGAGTGGAGGCTTCACCCGGAGGTGGTGGAGATAATTTGGAGCCTCTTCGGCAGGGCCGAGGTGGACCTCTTTGCCTCGGAAGAGTCGAGGCACTGCCCCCTCTGGTTCTCCTGGTCGGAGGTGACCAGCCCATTGGGTCAGGATGCCCTGGCGCACGACTGGCCGGACACTCTCCTGTATGCCTTCCCGCCGTTGCCTCTGATACTTCAGACGCTTCAGAGGGTCCTTACCCAGGGGCACAGGCTCCTTCTAGTCGCCCCCCGCTGGCCGGGGAGAGTCTGGTTCCCAATGCTACGCAGTCTCTGCGGCAGCCCAGAGACAGCTCAAGGGTCAGATCTGGCATCCCGACCCTCGCCGCCTTCAGCTCTGGGTTTGGCCTCTGCAGGGCCCAACCCACTGTTGAGCGGTGTCACGGCATCTGTCAGGGAAACTATCCTGAATGCCAGAGCTCCATCCACTCGGGCACATTATGAGTGCAAATGGAGGCTCTTCTCCCACTGGTGTGTGAGTAAGGCTGAGAATCCGGGACATTGCTCCGTGGCCACCATTTTAGAGTTTCTGCAGTCCCTTCTGGATAGTGGACGTTCTCACTCCACTTTGAAGGTGTATATGGCTGCTATCTCTGCCCGACATGTCGGAGTCGATGGCGCCACAGTGGGGCGCCACAGGTTGGTGTCCCTCTTTCTAAGAGGGGCTCTACGGCAGCGCCCCCCTAGCACCCCAAGGGCCCCGGCTTGGGACCTGCCCCTAGTGTTGGATGCACTATCATCTCCTCCCTTCGAACCCTTGGCCCAGGTCGGGCTTAAATGGCTGTCCCTGAAGGCAGCATTTCTGCTTGCCATAACCTCAGGGAAGCGAGTGGGGGAGCTTCATGCCCTCTCCGTAAGCAGTACATGCCTGAGGTGGAACTCCGATGGCTCGGGTGTCACCCTCTGGCCGAATGTGGCGTTCTTGCCCAAGGTGCTTCCACTAGCCCACTCCAATCGGCCTATCCAGCTGGCACGCTTTAACATTCCACAGGAGAACGGCACACCTGAGTTGCTGTGCCCTGTGCGTGCCCTGAGGGCGTATATTGATGCTACGGCCTGTATACGACAGTCAGAGCAGCTCTTCGTTTGCCATGGCGGCACTAGGAAGGGTCGTGCTCTCTCGAAGCAGCGGCTGTCCCACTGGGTGGTGGATACCATCACATGTGCCTATGGGGCCAGTGGCCGCCCCCCGCCATCAGGGGCCAGATGCCACTCTACAAGAGGCGTCTCAACATCGTGGGCTGCCCTAAGAGGGGTGCCCCTGGAGACCATCTGCGCCGCGGCGTCATGGGCGTCTTCTGGCACATTCTCCAGGTTCTACCGGGTCAATGTCGCCACTCCTCACCCCCTGGGGGTGGTCTTGTGGCCAAGCTCCGCTGCTTCCAACTAGGTGAGTAAGTGCTTGGATTCTTCATGACATGGTTGGTATAGGTCATCCAGTGCTAAAGCACCGCCTCTGGCGGTCAGTAGGGACGAAATAGAACGATAGTTACGGCTGTAACTACGGTTCTATGAGTCCCGGATGACCGCCAGAGTTTCCTGTCACTCAGAATTCTTGTGTGCTCGCGAGAAGATTCTGGGAACAGATCCTCTGTCGACACCGGCTGATGTAGCCGGTGTCACGTGGGTCACAGGTGACTTTGTTGTTATTGGTACTCGAGCTGCGCATGCGCGCGATGGACATATCCAGTGCTAAAGCACCGCCTCTGGCGGTCATCCGGGACTCATAGAACCGTAGTTACAGCCGTAACTATCGTTTTATTTGGAGGAGATAATCCGGCTGGAGAGTATCCACTGGAGCGTAATCCATTGAAGAGTATCCTCCGGAGTTTTAATCCACTGGAACGTAATCCACTGAAGCGTAATCCTGGAGCACAAGAAGAACAGGTAAGAATAAATTCAGGTGTAGCGAAAATAGTCACTATACTATAAGAAGGCTGAGAAGGCTAAGAGTTTTACCACTGGGGTTTAACAACGATCTGGCGCTGACAGGTTGTGGAGCCTCCGCTGATATACCATCCGTGATGGCTGATGGGAATCAGGTGTGTTGCAGAGGAGAGTGCTCAACTGTTTGCAGCTGGTGGAGATTTGAGCCGGGAGCCAGGAGTGACAGGCACCACGCCCACACAGACAGGGAAAGGGAAAACACACACACAAGGAAGGTGGCTGGAGAATGCAACCACCACAGGTTTATTTGTCACAGTTCATTTTAAAGTCAGCCACCTCAGGGCTAGATCTCATCTCTAAGAGTCCATTGGGTTAATGAGTAAGAGGTCCTTTTGTTCTTCAGGCCACATGTTCAGGATGAGCAGCATCCAAGTCATTTGACCCCATGAGGTCAGGAGTCATTCTGTTAGACCACAATCTTGTGTAAGACAAATCATTGTTCTTTTGTCACATTTTGAATTACATAACATTTCATTTTGCTAAATCAATTTATCTATAAATGTTGTAGTTTATATTTTTAGGAACGACATGGTCCTACACTTGGGTCAAATTACATTACTGTGATCGGATTAGTGTGCTCTGCAGGTTTACTATTGTTCTAAGTAACAGTGGGATTTAAAATATGAAGATGTTCTTTCGTAGTGTGTGGAATATGTGATGCTGGATACATGTACGTTTTTCAATTTATAGGAGAAAATGGTTTCCTGAAAGAGTTATGTTGGGTAAATATGTAGCAATGGATGAAACAATTTTTAGAATGAGTTTTTGTAATATCATTAGTAGACATCAATTATGTTGTTTAGATGGCATTTAACAATTAAGACAGATAGTATGATTAGAAAGAGTCAGAGTGGAAAGGGTTGGATTTATTTAACCTCAGTGTGCTAGACTTCCTATAGGTAATGCGTCCCGAGACCTGGACTCCCCCTCTGAGTTAGAAAGGCTACGATCCCGACCCTCCAAGCAGACAAAATACCTAACCCAACAGGAGACTCCTCCTTCTCCATCGAACAGACAGAGAACCAGAGCTGAAACAACAACAACAAGACTGCAGCCAGAACTATCTCCACCTGTGGCACCCAGAACCAAACAGCTTGATGACAGGCAGAGATCTACGCTCATCAGTCCCTCAGGCAGGGCATGAAGTTCCAAGCTGAGCCACGAGATTTGGCACAAGAGCAAAGTGTGGGACATGAGAGCAGAATCCGCCCTCCATAAAAACAGCAGAGAGACTGTGAAGGAGGAGATGAAATGCAAAGCAGTACAAGAACAGTGGCATGATGTGGGCTGCAGATGTAACTGGGCCAATGGCTGCCTAAAAGAGTAACAGCGGATGGAGTTACAGCTGATGTACTGAAGAGAAGACAGAATCAGAGGAGTTGGCATGGTCGATTAGAAGTGAGGAGGCCGGGGTCACGGCTTGAGAAAACCAGAGGAGGAGAAAAAGAGAACAGGAATGAGTGAGTTTACACATAAACACACTTATTCACAAAACGCACATTTAAAGAACTTGAATTAACTTCAGTGGGTTCTGGAGTACAGAGTAGAACCATATTCTTCAATCTTTTCATCATGTTAATAAAATATTCTTTAAGAGATTTTTATTCACGTGTGAATAAAGTAGTGATCTCATTTGTTACAATATTGATCACCATTAAAGGGATAGTTTTAGGAACTACTCTATAAGACAAATCTTTATCTGTATGGATAATGCTAAAGGGAGAGCTAGTGCCAAGCCAGATATAGTATTCCAATCTAAAGAATTGATTTCACCATTGTGGCATAGTTATTACCATAGGAGGGCTTTAAGATGGAAATATGAAATGACTTCTGTTTTTAAATCCTTGATAAAGGAGGGAGTAATTGTTGCATGTTCGGACACCCAAGGTTCCACACACTGCTAAAGAGTTTAACATTGATTTTTAGGTGGACCAGAATTGAAGATGACCTATGAAATGCATAGCAGAGCTACACAGATCCTAGTAATGTTTTGACACAAGATAATAGTTATGTACACAAGTTTCTGAAATAGATCTATTAGTCATTTTAATACTAATTAGGTGTAAATGAATTGCAGTAGTAGTAGTAGTAGTACTCTAAGGAAGTGAGTTTTTGTACCAAGTTTCAGGAAAGGTGGGAGGCAGAAGTCCTGATGAAAAGTTAGAACCATCTTGAAAATCATAGTTGAAATCGTGAATGAATAAGGAATGGCGCTCCGCATATGATATATTTTTGTAGACAACGGATACTGGCCTATGCTGAAACATCAAAGTCTCTGCAGAGCACGACACATGGCCAAAAAGACTGAGACCAACTGACCTTTGACCCTGACCAACAGGGTAACTTGAGAAGGCACTGTCAATGACTGACTCTGGGGTGAACCTGACCAAACCTGACTTTAAAACCTGATAGTGTGGGTATGTGTCTGCATATGATCAAGTGCAACTGCATGATTTAAAACAATGACTAATCAAGCATGGTTTTGGACCAACACATTATTTCTGGGGCTCTGTGTGAAATGAGAGGTTTCCTAACATTCCACAAAAGAGGAAACCGCACATGTGACCCGTTTCTAATCTACTTGATATTTCACTCCCACAGGAGGTGGCAGTTTGCAGAATGTGAAACTCAAACTAAAACATGAAGATTCTGTTTATTTTAGGACTGAAAGATGGAGAGAAACACTTCATTTCACTGAAGTGTTTACTGTGGAAATGATGGATGTACATTTGGAAAAATGTTTGGTATTTTCTTATAATCCATTATTACCTGAAGGTTTTCTTCCCATACAGGATTTTGGTTACACATGAGTTAATGTGTAAAAAGGGGGAATGTAAACTTCACAATGTACATTTTTCATTTAGGGACTGAAAGGAACCTGCTGCCCCAACTCGATTGTTCAATCTGACCATTGATTGACAGTTTTAGAATTGACCTGCTCCCTATCTGGGGATAAGATACTGTTTGATGAATGTTGACATGTCTCTAATATTGATTGAGTTATAGCAGGTAACACAGATAAAGAATCAGTGGCCAAGGGGCTACTGTGAGAGATGTAAGTCCAGAATGGAATACTGAAGAAGTTGACCTGTGAGTAATGTTTCAACTAATGTTTCAACAGGTATTAAAGTAACTGAGGTTTGAAATGTAGAAAGAACATATTTACAGTTCAGCTAAAACATAGTAATGTAATGAGACAAAATGTAATTTAGACAACATCATGTAACTAGCCTGGTAAAGAAGTAAAAGCCATAGACTTTATTGTTTAGGTCATTATGGGGATATACATTTCATCTACATTTATAATAGAAAGACATTTGATGAAAGTTTGTTGGAATTCTGTATTCATTTTTTCAGCGGGATAATATCTAAGCACTGACGGGTAGAAGCAGTATCACCAGGAAGCCATTCACTTTGTTAGTATTGTGATTTTGGTTGTTTTTTAATCCATAACATTAGTGTGTTTCTTTACCAGAAACATTAGCAGTTCAAATCATATTTAGATTTGTAATGGGATCTCAAGGATTTCATTTAAAAATAAACACAGATGCTTGTCAGAAATTCAGAGCTATTGAAATATGTTATTTAGTTTACCTAAAGATGTTGGGGTTCTTATTTAGTTGGCACAGTCCAAGTATTAAGATTCTGAAGCTGCACAATTAATTTAGAAAACCTGTTCACAGACGTCTGTTGTTTTAAGACACCCCACCAACAGGCTCCATGTGGCCTACGCAGTGGTGGGTCAAACAGCCGAGGGCCCCGGAGCGTAGGCTTGAGGGATTTGTATCAGATTTCTCCACACAGGTTGCTGACGCCAAAAGGGGGACCCGAGACGCAGGAGGCTGACGGTCATCAGGACAAAGTGGCTCAACCCCAGGCTCTCCGTCCCCGACCAAGTGACCCAGCGGATCTCTCATGCCGTCCGCATAGGAGGAAAGGGGGACAGCTCGTACCACGGGAGCCAGTGTGCGGCGGGGAAACCACCTGCTAAGACCAGGGGACGACATCAGGACGGATCCGGCTCTCGTCAAGGAGGTCGACTCGGATGCTGTCATCAGCGGACTGGAGGAGAAGGACCTCGAGGACATCCATGCAGCAGACGACTTGGAAGCAGCTGGCAGTGGGCTGGGGGACTTGTCGAGGCAGCAGAGGAGTCTACTTCTCTCTGATCAGTTCCACCCGTGAAGGGAAAGCCGCATCAGATTTATACGATATTGGGGGACAGACACAGTAGATATGTTTAAAAATGCCTTGTGTAAGTTTATCTCTTGAGAATGAGATAAAAGGGGGATTGCAGAATATTATCATCTGATATTTAAGAAGTGTTACATTTGAAATGGCAGAAAGTCTTGTTGCAATTTCCAGATATTAAAAGAGGTCCCTTGAGTTTCTCTGGTAATTATCAATAGTAGCAGTTAAGTGAATACTGTTCAAACAATACCTGTGTTTGTGTTTTATATTGATTTCTCTGTTTTATCCTTTCATAAATGTGAGGACTAAAATGGCTATAAACAAGGGCTGGTTAGAGTAAACAGGGTTGTATTGCTCTGTGGGGGAGGTGTAGGTATGCAGGACAGGGTGCTAGGTGGATGAGAGTATATTCTGCTTAAGATCTCTAGCATGTCATGTTTCAGGGAAGTCTACATATCTTGAATAGTATATGTGTGGGTTTAATTACTTTGTATTAATAATAAACAGTCTGTGTAACCAGAAGTTGGAGATATGAGAGATGCAATATTTGTGTTATCTTTGGAAGCAAGGAAATATCCTTTAAGACACATCTAAGGTCTATGGAATGTGGGGGGGTGTGTGTGTGTGTAGGCTGAGTAAACTCCACCCCTTCCTGTTGGTGTTGGTATGAAAGAAGCTGTTCATCCTTTTGTTCTGCCTCTCTTCTCGCGCTGCCCAGACCGGAGGGTCTTGCAGCACGTGAACAAGGCCAGGAGTAGGCATATTCCTGACATTACGCATATGATATGATATGGCTTTGTATGGTATGGTAATGTATTGATTGTATTGCATTGTCATATTACCATTAAAGTAGATTATTGTTTAACGGTTACTTGGTAGCTCTGGATTCCTTCCTGTATGATAACCAGCTTGTTAGGGACGCACGGAGATTTGAAAAGCGGACCAGTTATCCCTCAAAATCTCCATCAACACTCAAAGACGCTTTGACAGAGAATAAAACAACAACAAAAAATACAAAGAAAAATACAAAAAGAGATAAACAAAACAGAAAATATGGGGGGGGTCAGTGGTTGAATGCAGTGTTGAGCAGGTGGGTTTTGAGCAGTGGCGGCACCAGAGATTTTCTCTAGGGGGTGCTGTGGGGTAGCTTGACGTTTCATAGAGGGTGCTCAAACATTAAGGGTTTCCCATTAATGCACCAGCGCTACAGTCAGGGGCGGCGCCAGGGGGTATCTAGGAGTTGCTATAGCAACTCCAACAATTGGCCTAGCAACGGCTTAGCAACCCCATTGTTTTGATATGAAAATGTATCATATTTATACACATTCTCGCAGCCTGCGAGAATGTGTATAAATATGATAAATTTTCGCGGGATCTATCAGGGGCGGGTCGTTGTAATTTACTGCGAGTAGTAGTAATCATACTGTTTCCATCACATTAGTATGTATACAAAGTGACAGGTGGATACGCCCCCAATTATGCAAATGAGCTAAGTCCGTCTCCCATTGGCCAATGAGCTAAGTCCCGCCTCCCATGTCCCGCCTCCCATTCTTTGATGTCAGATTGGCGTGAAAGGCCCCCCGGCGTGATTCTTTGTTGTATCGATTAAGATAGTTAAGGTATTTGACCCCTGACCCTGAGAGTGGAGTAATTAGACTGCAATTAGATTAGCCCCAGGCACCCCCTTTGTTGTATAGTTCTTTTTTTAGTATTGATTAAGGTAGTTAAGGTATTTGACCCCTGACCCTGAGAGTGGAGTAATTAGACTGCAATTAGATTAGCCCCAGGCGCCCCCTTTGTTGTATAGGTCTTTTGTTGTATTGATTAAGATAGTTAAGGTATTTGACCCCTGCCCCTGAGAGTGGAGTAATTAGACTTCAATTAGATTAGCCCCAGGCACCCCCTTTGTTGTATAGGTCTTTTGATGTAATGAATAAGATAGTTAAGGTATTTGACCCTTGCCCCGAGAGTGGAGTAATTAGATTACCCCCAGGCAGTCCCTTTGTTGTATAGGTCTTTTGATGTATTGAATAAGATAGTCTCTTTGACCCCTGCCCCTCAGAGCCCTTTGTTGTCTAATCTAATTAGCCTTTGATGTTCGCCCTTTGATGTGATGTGTAATTTCACATTGATGAAAGCCTCTGTATAAATGAACCTCATGAGGCTAAGGCCAGTGTATAGAGATATGCTCAAAACTACATTTAAAAAAGACAGACAATTCAGCTTACCAAGTCAACCGTCTGAAGCGCCAGTCAAGAAACGAATGCGGCATCGGGGGTTCAGAGTACAGCCTCTTTCTGGTCATGTGTGTTGGAAGAGGGGCTCTGTAAGGAAGTCTGAAGGAAGGGGGATATATTCCCCCCCCCCCGTTTGTGTACTTTCAAATTATAGCTCACTCGAGATGGTTTCTCCAAAATGACAGGTTTTGCATACATAAAAAGTGTATCTTACAGTTCCTTTAGTTGTAGGATTGTGAACTAATGTATAATTACTTTTATTAATGCCTGATGCTGATTTTAATGACTGATTGAACCACAGCAATATTGTTTTAGAGTTTTTATATGTTCAACTGCTATGCCTGTCATCTTTGCTCTATGTGTTTGTGTTGTCTCCTGGGTTCTGTAGTGCCCGGAGTGTGTCTTTTTATTTCCTCCCGAACCCCAACCCCTCAGGAAGCCTTTGCCTCCTGTCAGGTCATCATTGTAAATAAGAATTTGTTCTTAATTGATTTTCCTGGATAAATAAAGGTTCTACTACTACTACTACATTAACTATAGGTTTGCATCCATTAAAGTGTATCTTACAGTTCCTTTCTGAGTGAATTACACACAAATCTGCAGAGTGTCACTAATATATATATATATATTTTTTATTTAACCAGGTAAAAAAACTCATTGAGATTAAAATCTATTTTCCAAGAGTGACCTGGCCAAGAAGGGCAGCATGTACAAAGTTACAACATATAAAACACAGACTTGAAAGGCAGACAAATACAGCTGTAAAACACAAATAAAATGGCACATTAGCCAGTCAATATGCGAAGTAAAACAAACTATTAAAATCATTAAAAAACTGGCAACATTTAAAACGATTTCAGGATATACGAGCACTCACATCGACCAAAACTAAAAAAGTTTTACGCAGTGACTGACATTCTGTATGGGAGTTCACACCCGAGCTGCTGTAGGTGGTTGAGTATGTTATGGCTCTCGGGGATGGTGGGTTAAGAGACAGATTCTTAGTTTTTGGACTGCCTCAGGGGGTTAACGAAATATACTAAAACAAAGTACTTCATTATCTACTTTTTTCAGCTTTTATACACAAAAGTGCAGGGAAGGTAGGCAGATTTAGAACACTATCTGTGCGATAGTGTTAGTGGTCCCTGCCCTTAAGAACAATTAACACACACACACACACACACACACACACACACACACACACACACACACACACACACACACACACACACACACACACACACACACACACACACACACACACACGCGCACACACGCACACACACACACACACACACACACACACACACACACACACACACACACACACACACACACACGCGCACACACGCACACACACACACACACACACACACACACACACACACACACACACACACACACACACACACACACACGTTGGAGTTGCCCCTTGATCTGAGGATTTAAGATAAGCAGGGGATGTTAATCTATATGTTAATTAAGACACTCACTAAGACACCTAAAAAACGTTATTGCCCTCTCTAGATCTGATTCAGTTTTTGTTTTAAATGATATGTGAGTGCTAAGGATGTTTCTTTTTAAGTTTTCTGTGAAACTGTTAACTACAAGGAAGTATCTGCTTGCAAAGAGGGTATTCATATTAATTTAAAATATCTTATTTAGTTTTTAATAGTGATACCTGAGGATATTCTCTTTGGTTGTAGGATTGTGAAATAATGTATAATTACCTTTATTTAACTATAAGAAAAGTCTCTCTGAAGAGGGGAAATAATAAAACAATTTTAAAAACATGATCTTTGTCTTTTTATAATTACGTTACACCACTATAAGGAAAATCAATATTAAGTTTGTGTGAGGTTGTACTAGGGATAATACCCATAAAGAATGTGTGTTTCTGCTCCATTTCACTCCATGAAGCCTCCAGCTTGTACAAGGGCTCCGCCTCCGCTCAACATAACATGTCGTCCTCCTCACCAGATCATTTAAAAGTAAGGGGATGGAAATAGACGAAAATAAATACGCTCAAACTAAATAACAGGCCAGTCATTTCCAATCACCAAGGCACTTTTCAAAAAAGAAAAATGGCCAAGAGAAGCATAGATATGGGTTTAATCAGCGAGACGCCTGTGACAACGTACAGCCATCAGTCCGGAGCACCAATCAAGAAACGACTGCAATATCTGTGCCGGATTCAGATGCCTCCAGCCAAAGAACTTCATGAAGAATGGACTCTGAAAAATGGCGATGTTTGGGGTTATGTATTCAACTACACTGAAACAAATAAGTCGTTGGATCTAAGTGATTGAATAGTGGACATTGGTTGCACATTAATCGTTTGCTTTGGCAGCACTCGATCCAGTTGCCTAGGTTAAACACATAAATATTAACTTAACCTAATGTAATTGAACAAAGTTATTCATACATGTTTCAATCACGTTCTGGCAACATGATTCAGTCATGTTATTTTAACATCATTCCATTGATTTATACATGTTTAAATCACGTTCTAGCAACATGATTCAGTCATGTTATTTTAACTTCATATCATTGATTTATAAATGTTATAATCATGTTCTGGCAACCTTATTCTGTCATGTTCATTATTCTAGATACATGATATGATCATATTAGTACAACACAATTCAAACAGTGCAAATACATTTTATTTCAAATGCAGGGGAATACAGTAAAGTGCATTATGTAAAGTATCAATATATCAAACATATTTTATGTAAAACACTACATCAAATAAACATTTTGAATACCTTCGTGTAAAACACTTGAGCAAAATTGCTTTATAAACAACAATATAAACATGTTAACATTCTTTTTTTAATACATTTTAGCTAGTTTTAGACACCTGCCTGTTAGTTTACATATATGTATTCTTCTTTTACATTAGATTTGTTTTGTCTTCCCCATAAGTCACATTCAGAGAGAGATTCACAGTTTGAGAGAGATTCAGTTTGAGAGTGGTTTTCTCTTGTATTCAAACAGAGGCAAAATTGTTAAAATGCATTTCTTCAAAGTCCAGGACTAATTCAGTTCAAACATATGGAACAAGATGCATGCTATTTTCTAATGTGAATAGTGGTTAGAATATTTATATATATTTATACATTTCTATACTTATTTGGGCCGTGAGTGAGAACGGACATAAGGCACATAAAAACATCAAACCCATTAAAACCGGGAAAGTGCCATTTTAGATTTGAACCACTTTAACTAACACTATTTATACTAACTATTATGTTAAACTTTGGCCATTATTAGTATAAAACATGACATGTTTTGGTCAACTTTAAGAAATTAAAGAGGCAAACAAGAGTCTGTGAGATTCTTTGACACAGTCTTCTTCAAAGACTGGTACAGTAGAATGTCTGAGTGCCCCCCCCCCCCCCCCTCCCTTCACCCCCCACCAGTGAGCATTACTCCCACTGGTGTAGCTTGGTCTTCAAGCTTTGTGCTTTGTAGGAGAGGACCCCACCATCCAACTCCATTATGATCTTCTGCAGTACCTCAAATGTGCAGCTGAGCTTTTTTGGGTAACTCAGGTTCAGAGAGTAAATCAGTCCCAACAACATGGCGGATGCAAAAGCCACAGTCTCCAGATCTTGTATGACTGTGACCCCCTCCAGGACAATTCTGACATCGTCCTCACTGGCGGTGTTTTTTAGGGTGAAGATCCCCATGGTGGTCTTCTCAATCGCACCTTCAACGATCGTCTCATCCACATCCTAGTGTTCACAAAAAGGATTATTAGTTAAGAAAAAGCATTCATGAGACCAGCATTCAACACAGGAATCTCAACCATGAGTCAAGACTGTAATATAGCTTTTGATTAGCTTGTGAATTCCATGTATCTGTAGTGAATGAGATGCACTATGCTTTGAGGCTGTGTCACTTTAGCTTATTTCTCATAACTATACAGAGTGGTTTGATCAAGTCTGATTTCACTTGGTTGTCTGGCACCGAAATCTACAAGCTCACAACGTGTTGTGAGCTTGTAGATCAGCTATTTTCGGTGAGACACTGGTGTGCAACTAAGTCATGTGTAAAGTATGACCATCATGGGAGATGAAGCAATCATTAGAAGCCCATGTTTCTCAGCCAACAGTTTAGTCGTTAGTTAAATAATCAGCAATCATGCAGAGTCACTAAAGGAGTGATAGAATAATTAGTCAGTGCTTTTAGCAGTATTTAGCATTTTAGTATGTGTTTAAGTCACAACTATGTAATTCAACTACAGTACAGTTAACTTGAGTAGCATCACACTTGAGCAGAGTTAACAGAACACTGCCTGTCTGAGTGCTCAGCTAAATAAGAGCTAATGACAGAGAATGTTCTCTGGTTCTTAATCTAAGATGTACACATGTATACACTTTACAATTAGTCACTTACTATGAACTCCTGCACAAGGTCTCCAGGATCCTCGTTGAGGTAGAGGCAGAGTCCTTTAATTAGGAGGTCCCTTCCCGCATCAATGTCATCCTGAAAGATGAGTGACAGAAGAACAGAATACACACTTAAAATTCAAATACACAAATACATAAGGTCCTTGCAGCTCATGTTTGGCAATAAATTAACAAAAAAAAAATGGTGCTGTGCATGCACTATCATCAACACAAATCCTGCTCCAATGGCCACCTTTCCCTTTTAGAACATTCTATTTATGACCAGGACCACAACAAAGTTCCATACTTTATAGCCACCCACCCCACACCTCCCCCTGAACTCTCAAAGGAAAGCAATGGGTGGAACAATGACAAGCCAGAGTGACTCTTTTCTAAAAAATAAGAACCACGGTCCACAGGTTAAACTTGGGCTAGACACCTAGCTTAACCCAGTAAGACCTGAGGCCGATTCTAAAACCGTTTCCTGACAAAATTATGTTGCTATATTTCAGTGTTGCTCAAACTTTTTCATGTCAAGGACGCCCAAAAGAATAATGGCTATCTACACGTTATAAAACTTGATATGGTGAACCAGATCAAGTTGATGGATTAGGAGTCTGGCGACTAACGAGACTTAAGTATCTGAGAGGAGAAAGCCGGGGTGTCCCCACAGGGTCCCACCCAGAGGATTCCATAGGCTGACATTACTGTACTCTGACCTGTGTTTAGCCTCACTCCCTGCTTCATGTCTAGCGACATCCTTTCACTTGCCCACCTAAACATCTACTAAAGTATCAGATAACTTACTGTGTCCATGTTGTTAGTCAACGCTTTCAGTTGTTTCCCTTTCTGCCCAGTTGTGCTTTCAAACATCTTCAGCAGGTTTGCAGAGTACAGGTCCAGCTGTGATAGGAACTTAGACTGCAGAGGAATTGTGGTGATCCGTTTGAACTCAGCATTAATCTGAAAGCACACATATGGCTTTATGAGACAATTTTCATTAATATGGCACAGCGTTTACACAATAAGTCACATACACGGTCACTAGTTCATACTAACCTCAGTCACATCAAAGAGAGCTGGCCATCTCATTGTGAAGTCGCTGATCATGGGATCACAACCAATGGCTTCGTGTCTTCTATTTGTCCCATGAATTGTATGTTTCTCTCTGTAATGTTTTAAAAGTTGGGACCTGCAAGATACTGCTACAGCACAAACCTTACACTGCCACATTCACAGCAACAGTCACTGAAAAAGAAGAGAATGTTGCAATTAGTGATCATCAATAAATCCAATGGATGTTGTTGCCGTCTGGCAGAAACCTTGCATCTCCACATTTAATCTTTGATTATTTTAATACATGAATGCCCCATTTTATACTTCATCAAGGCAGTGTCACAAGTAGGGAAACTCACAGCTTGATGCATCAGGTCGTGAGATTGGCGGTTACAGCAACAAACAAAATGTGAATATATTTTGCAAATCTTCACCTATAATAAAATGCAAAATAGGGTTGCCAGATTGAGTAGTTAGGTGCGTATGTCGATTATATGAATATTTAACCAATGAAAGTATTAACAATAACTTGTGACTGAACAACTACGTTAATTTAATGTTGTGGACATGCAAGGTTTCTGCGGCGATGATATTAAGCAGATCATTTGATAGCAGATAACTTGATAGTTAAGGTTGAGGGGAAGTGAATGAAGTCATATACTCACCACAAGAAAATGAGCCTCCAGTACAATGAGCCTAGTCGACAGCGTGCCGGAGCGTGACTTGGACACAGGGCGAGACTCAACCCGCTACACGGTCCGTTTGTCTGCAACACATCAATATACAACAGGTTACAAACATACAACTGTACCTCTGTAGTTTTAGCAAAGTGTTAAAGTATTCATTCAAACATTTCTACAACATTGCCTGCATAAGCAGTCATTTTTTAAGGTTAACAGGATAGTATTTACCAGTGGAGCAATATCCCAATAGCCCAAATTAAATAAAAACTTTACTTTTCAGGATTCCAATTCAAAAATAACAACAATAGCAGCTCAAAATGCATTGCAGTGCGACGCATTTCAAGCTTGTAGATCTGCTATTTTTGCTACTTTTGTGTGAAATTTAATTGTTTGTGTTTGTTTAACAAACACCGTTGTTAAAAGTTACATATGTAACCAAATGGACAAAATAGAAGTTACTAAATACATAAAAACACTACTGACTACACCAGTTGGAATTGAACCAACAACCATTTAAGGCTTTAACTTCAAAAAGGAGGTTTGTTTTACAGAGCTTTAAAACTGGGTTGGGAGCTGAGTGAAGACACCATGATTTGCAGAAGTTGACATTTTATTCACTTTAAATTAAAACAGCAAGTAACAATTTATGCCACATTAATACTAGTTCATATTAATTATGGTCTCCCTCAAGTTACCATTTCCATGTTTTACTCAATAAAGACATTAATACACAGCACACAAAGCACCCAGCACTACAAAGACGGTTTACTGAAATCTCAAGATATGGCATATAAAAGGAGGGAGGATCAACATTTTAATAAATCATTGCTAAATTCCAGTTTTATTTTGAAATCTGAGGCTGGATTGAAGCAACACTTTGGCTAAACAATGTGTTTCTACTACGAGTATAATGTGGACCAAATGTGCCTTATTTTCACCCTCTGTTGCATAAATAAGTTGCTGAGACTGCACTGCAAGTGCACAACTATTAATAGTCTAGCTAGCGCGAAAAACACACACGACGCTCGTCTGTCACAAGCGTCATGGCGCTACTTGTTCCTGGTTTGGGAAATGTCTCCATTACAACTAGGGATCGACCGATATGGCTTTTTCTAGGCCGATACCGATTATTAACACACAGTACAGCCGGTTACTCCGCTGCGAGACGCTGCACGCACACGCAACTCTGACTGACTTCCCGCGTCCCTGTGTAACTGGGAAACTGATAGAATTGGATCATAAGATCGTGGTGTTTTTGCAACTTCAGCATAGGGGATTGGGATGTGTATTGCACTTCTGCTTTCAACTGATTTACCTTTACTTTACACACCTGGCGACATGTTGGGAAGCAACACCGTTGTGTGATGGACAGAATCAAGGTTTTTACTTATAATATGACCAGGCTAGCAGCGCTAGCTAGTGCTAACCAGCGCTAGCTAGTGCTAACCAGCGCTAGCACTAGCTTAGCTAAGCAAACAGCAACGCTGTTAACATTCCCTAACAAGTTCGTCTTTTGAACGATGACAAACACATTAGGCCTATACTGATATGAAAATTAAACCTTATAATGTTTTGATGGATGGATTGAGGATTTATATTCTTACCGTGTGTCTGAGAGAATGCTTCCATCAACAAGTTCACTTGTAGAAGAGGGAGAGGAGAACTTCCGTCCGCGCTTAATAGCACCCCCTCTGATCTTCCGGTGCAATTGAAACGCTTCAGGGCAATGTGATTGAATCACTTTCAGAGGATGATGTTAAGCTTAATGTTATCTCAACACAATATTATATATATATAATATTTATGTTGAGCACATATAATCAGTTAAATTATATCCAAGAGGCCAACTTCTCAGTTTTTTCAGTGTATATGGCGAATGAACTGCATTTCTACAATCTGAAGAATGGAGAAACGTATGGACCCCGCAGTGTTAAAGCGACACTGACCTCAACAGATTGGGCTGTGTTAACTCTGGTGTCTTCCAGAGATCTCCACGCAACCACTGTAGTGCATCAAGAAACCATAGTGGAACCAGCGGTCTAGAAGATATTTGCAAAGAAAAGCAAAGAAACACAGACAGCATGCGAGATCAAAGAAGAGATTTCACAGCCGCCCCTCAATGTGGAGGAAGAAATAGTTATTTCCCCGCTGCCAGAAGTGAGAAGAGTCCTGACAAGCACCGTCTGGGAAACTAAAAGCGGACCATCGGGGCGATGGTATTACCGTGCAAGCCATTTGGAAACGCTGGGGAAGGACCCCTCTGATGATTTTGTTTTGGAGAATTTTAACTCTACATGTGGAGTTTTTCAGACATCTGTACGGGTGCCATTGACTTCTTGGCTGAAAATGATTGATGGAAAAGCTACAAAGCTTAAAGAACTTTTTAAACAGAGTCAGACATCGATGGACATTATACTGGTGAAAAAGAATCTCACCTTTACAGAGGACTCTGCCTCCCACTCAACATAACAAGTCACACCCTCCTCACCAGATCATTTTAAACTAAGGACCCCTCAAAGAAAAACATTGTGTATTCTACCTATGTAAAAAGAATGTCGGGGTTGTCTCTGTATCAAGATGATGTGTTTAAAAATGAATTTTGTGAAAAATACCAACTGTGTGAGAGACGTCATAAAGACACTCATTTAAACCACAGTGTTTGTTCTCTCCAAATGTCTTAAGATTGTTACAACATGTTAAAAGTAAAAATAAAAGGTATGGAGACAAAATTAATTCAGGTGACTCTGGCTTTATTAGGAAAACAAACATATAATACAAATGGGTTAGGGGTTAAATGTAATCATCGTGGACTTAATAGTCTAACAAAATACTTTTATCTGAATACATTTGTTCTTTTTAAGAGCACTTTTTGAAATTATTTATTAATTATTTCAGTGGAACAATCCAGTTTTTGTTAACATCAACGCTTTCTTCTCTTTTTCTTGTGTTACTAAGACTTTTAGACACACTTTGGTGTATGCAACACTTGTTCAGATAAACAAGGTTTTTTTCTTTTCTGATAAACTTACATATTTTAGTTATTTTATGTTACCAAGATACTTTGAGATACACCCTGATGTACGCAACACTTAACAAAGGGTATAATATGAAGTAGTTGGTAAGGAAGGGGTTTTTCTTTAAGGGTTCAAAACTTTAGAACAGGGTAAAATATTCATTAATTTGTATTGAATTGAGTTTTCTTTTTTTGATTTTCAACATACTATATGACTTTTCCATATTTCTGACATACTATACTTTTTTTGACTTTTTTCTGTAGAATCTTGACAAAACTATTACTTGTTCTTAAATGATGACCTATTGCTGGAGATGAGATGAAAAAGCTACAACGCTTAAAGAACTTTTTTTCTAAAGACTCTCAATTCTATAATTGACTCCCCCATTCAAAGCAATGAGCCCCATCCTCCACTCAGCAAATCATCTAAAACGAAGGACCTCGCTAAGACGACCGTTGTAAACTAGCCATGGAGCAGAGAAAAGCCAAGACTCCCCCCGCGAGTTGCAGCCAGGAACAGACTACTGGACTACCATCATCACCACCAAGGGGGAAACCCGAATCTTGCAATACTACTGCTGCTATTTTGCTCCTTGGGCCAAAACGTCTCTGTTTATGGACACAGTGAAAGCGGTGTTGGTTGATATTGTGGAGAGGGTGATACATCGGTACAGAGAACAAATATGCAACGGGTGCGGAGTCAGTCACCCCGGCCAGACGCAACACGATTTTCTGAATGACATGTCCGATTTTTACTTCAGAAACAATTACAACGCGTTAATGAAAAGACTATGGCTCACCGACTTCATTACTGAGATCGACCAGACTCTTAATGATAAAGACATTTTCACGGATGATTGGAGGATCCAAGGCGCTTCGGAGGCTTTTCTTCACAATCTCAAAATTGCAGACGCCTCAAGGAAAGACTTGAAAAGATCCATGCCGAGTTGGATGGAGAAGAAGAAGACTAACAACCAGCAGTTGGATGGAGAAGCCAGGGACTTGTTCGATACATTGACTTTTTTCTTTAAGTAAAATAAAAATGGGAAACTACTATGCAAATGCTCTGTATATATTGATCATAATGTAGTCATTACCCTTTTAATAAGTGTGGTGATGGGGACGATTGAAAACAGAACGAGTAGTGACCCCTGTGTAAAAAGAATGGCCGAAGTTTGTAAACTGGAAGACATTTTGGATGTTGGGTGTTTTTTTTACATTTAAAAACTGTTGTCATCATTATAGCAAGGGGAGCGTGTCTGATACATGTGTATTACAGTCCTTCTTGTTGTGTTTTTCAGTGTTTTCTGTGTGTCTGTACACACAAAGCACAAATCATTTAAAACAAACCCTGAATCAAATTTAGAGAGGACCATTAAGAGTCAGAATCCTAACAAAATCACCTCAAACAAAGTACTTCATTATCTACTTTTCAGCTTTTTTAAAAAGAAAAGTGTATCTTTCGGTAACTTTCTCAGAGAATTTAAGCATAAATCTGTCAAATGTTCAAAACAGCCTTGTTTCACTGAAATACCCTCAAAATGACAAACTGCCATTAAGAGTCAGATTCTTAACCAAATCTACTGACACAAAGTACTTCATTATCTACTTTTCAGCTTTTAAATACAAAAGTGTATCTTTCGGTAACCTTCTTGAGAGAATTAAGCATAAATCTGTCAAACATTCTTAACGAAATCTACTGACACAAAGCACACTTCATTATCTACTTTTCAGCTTTAGTACACAAAGTGTATCTTTCAGTAACTTTCCCAGAGAATTTAAGCATAAATCTGTCAAATCTTTAAAACAGCCTTGTTTCACTGAAATACCCTCAAAATGACAAACTGCCATTAAGAGTCAGAATCCTAACGAAATCTCCTCAAACAGAGTACTTTCTACAGATGAGGCCTCCCACTCAACGCAATATGTCCCACCCACTCAGCAAATCATATAAAACTAAGGACGACCGTTGAAAACTAGCCATGGATCTGAGAAAAACCAAGTCTGACGTACCAGGATATCACCAGGATAACGGATATGGGCTTAATGACTGGATGTTACAAAGTAGGGGAGAGGATGTCCCCGAAGAAGAGCTCTCCTCTATATCATATCCATGTAAGGTCTTTAGGACAAAAGAGGACCATGATAACATGATATATGAAGAATATCTTTCTTTAAAAGATGGTATTATAGATAACCTTTATAGAAACAGTATATCTCATACCACTCGCCAAGATCGCAAACGACAATTAGCAGAAAAGAATAGAAAAGTAAAGAAAAACGAAGAAAAAGAAAAAGCAACATGAAAAGGAGAAGAAAAATGAAAAGCAAATGCAGAATGCGAATGAAAAGAAAAGGGGCCAGAGGACGGAAAATAAAAAAGACAAAAAGAAGGAAGGTGAAAAGAAAAAGAAACAAAGTGAAGAAATGTAAACTAGAGGATGGTGTTGTAGAGCCATTACCGGATCATAATAATCTTATAGATCATCTCCCGCTAACCGACTGCTGCGAATGTGTTGAACAAATACCAAAAGCAATGTCAAAAAACAGAGCATACAATGAAAGCACATGATACACTATAAATGTTTCGTTTACAATACTATTACTATATATGAAAGCAAAAAAATAAAACACATTTTCATTTTCTAATGGTTGTTTGATTGAAAAAACACAACATTCAACACATTTTCATAGAAAACATATTACATTTTACCAAGTTAATGTCGTAGTGCATACAAGGTAATAGAATTAACGATTTGCACTGCTGCTTCTCTCCGCATTTCATTGACAGTGATCGGTTTATCATTCAATGCACACAGCCCAAGTAGATGTTTAGGGGTCTCTTGGAAGTATACGAATGCATTTTTTATATCAGATAAATGCATTAACATCACATGCAAATTCTCTATCCTTTCACCCGCAACGATTATAATCTGCTTTGCTTCTTCTTCGGTTTCTCCATTATTAGCTATGAATGTAATCCTTTCTGGGGCTTCTTGTGCTTCTTGTGGTCTGTTGAATACCTGGCGTAGGATTTGTTTAGCTGTAATGACAGGTACCATATAATTGTCTTCAAAAGCTTTGTCTATGTCATCACACGTTTTGGCGTATCCTTCGCTGTAATGACAACCGACACTAGAATAGAGATCCTCCAACAGTCTTTTAATACATATTCTGGCACTGTCGCAAATTTGGGCAATTCCACAGTATCGAGCTTTTTCTCTCATTATACTGAAGCAAAGCTCTGCCATTGCTTTTGGAATTTGTTCAACACATTCGCAGCAGTCGGTTAGCGGGAGATGATCTATAAGATTATTATGATCCGGTAATGGCTCTACAACACCATCCTCTAGTTTAAATTTCTTCACTTTGTTTCTTTTTCTTTTCACCTTCCTTCTTTTTGTCTTTTTCGTTTTCCGTCCTCTGGCCCCTTTTCTTTTCATTCGCATTCTGCATTTGCTTTTCATTTTTCTTCTCCTTTTAATGTTGCTTTTTCTTTTTCTTCGTTTTTCTATACTGTTTCTATTCTTTTCTGCTAATTGTCGTTTGCGATCTTGGCGAGTGGTATGAGATATACTGTTTCTATAAAGGTTATCTATAATACCATCTTTTAAAGAAAGATATTCTTCATATGTCATGTTATCATGGTCCTATTTTGTCCTAAAGACCTTACATGGATATGATATAGAGGAGAGCTCTTCTTCGGGGACATCCTCTCCCCTACTTTGTAACATCCAGTCATTAAGCCCATATCCGTTATCCTGGTGATAATAAGGGCAGGCTACATCAGACTTGGTTTTTCTCAGATCCATGGCTAGTTTTCAACGGTCGTCCTTAGTTTTATATGATTTGCTGAGTGGGTGGGACATATTGCGTTGAGTGGGAGGCCTCATCTGTAGAAAGTACTCTGTTTGAGGAGATTTCGTTAGGATTCTGACTCTTAATGGCAGTTTGTCATTTTGAGGGTATTTCAGTGAAACAAGGCTGTTTTGAACATTTGACAGATTTATGCTTAAATTCTCTGGGAAAGTTACTGAAAGATACACTTTGTGTATAAAAGCTGAAAAGTAAATAATGAAGTGTGCTTTATGTCAGTAGATTTCGTTAAGAATCTTTGACAGATTTATGCTTAATTCTCTCAAGAAGTTTACCGAAAGATACACTTTTGTATTTAAAAGCTGAAAAGTAGATAATGAAGTACTTTGTGTTGGTAGATTTGGTTAAGAATCTGACTCTTAATGGCAGTTTGTCATTTTGAGGGTATTTCAGTGAAACAAGGCTGTTTTGAACATTTGACAGATTTATGCTTAAATTCTCTGAGAAAGTTACCGAAAGATACACTTTTCTTTTTAAAAAAGCTGAAAAGTAGATAATGAAGTACTTTGTTTGAGGTAATTTCGTTAGGATTCTGACTCTTAATGGTCCTCTCTAAATTTGATTCAGGGTTTGTTTTAAATGATTTGTGCTTTGTGTGTACAGACACACAGAAAACACTGAAAAACACAACAAGAAGGACTGTAATACACATGTATCAGACACGCTCCCCTTGCTATAATGATGACAACAGTTTTTAAATGTAAAAAAAACACTTTTTCTATTTTTCACACACAAAAATCAATAGTTATACTGATTGTAGCATCCCCAGGACAGTCTCCAGCTTAGAATTCCCCATATTACTGGAGATATCGTGATGGAGTTTTTTCACTTCAGTCAAAATATTCACGTGTATGCTGTTTTTGACGCAAAGATGCATTACATCTACAAACAGAGCATACAATGAGAGCACATGATACACTTTTGATGTTTGTTTCATTTCTGAGATAATGTTACAGAATGTTTCGGAAAATGAAGATTCCAGGACCACTTTAAATGTTTCGTTTACAATCGTTTCCCAATGACCCGGAATAGTACTGCCAGAACGAACGATATCCAAAATGTCTTCCAGTTTACAAACTTCGGCCATTCTTTTTACACAGGGGTCACTACTCGTTCTGTTTTCAATCGTCCCCATCACCACACTTATTAAAAGGGTAATGACTACATTATGATCAATATATACAGAGCGTTTTGCATAGTAGTTTCCCATTTGTATTTTACTTAAAGAAAAAAGTCAATGTATCGAACAAGTCCCTGGCTTCTCCATCCAACTGCTGGTTGTTAGTCTTCTTCTTCTCCATCCAACTCGGCATGGATCTTTTCAAGTCTCTCCTTGAGGCGTCTGCAATTTTTTAGATTGTGAAGAAAAGCCTCCGAAGCGCCTTGGATCCTCCAATCATCCGTGAAAATGTCTTTATCATTAAGAGTCTGGTCGATCTCAGTAATGAAGTCGGTGAGCCATAGTCTTTTCATTAACGCGTTGTAATTGTTTCTGAAGTAAAAATCGGACATGTCATTCAGAAAATCGTGTTGCCTCTGGCCGGGGTGACTGACTCCGCACCCGTTGCATATTTCTTCTCTGTACCGATGTATCACCCTCTCCACAATATCAACCAACACCGCTTTCACTGTGTCCATAAACAGAGACGTTTTGGCCCAAGGAGCAAAATCAGCAGCAGTAGTATTGCAAGATTCGGGTTTCCCCCTTGGTGGTGATGATGGTAGTCCAGTAGTCTGTTCCTGGCTGCAACTCGCGGGGGGAGTCTTGGCTTTTCTCTGCTCCATGGCTAGTTTACAACGGTCGTCTTAGCGAGTTCCTTCGTTTTAGATGATTTGCTGAGTGGAGGGTGGGGCTCATTGCTTTGAATGGGGGAGTCAATTATAGAATTGAGAGTTTTTAGAAAAAAAGTTCTTTAAGCGTTGTAGCTTTTTCATCTCATCTCCAGCAATAGGTCATCATTTAAGAACAAGTAATAGTTTTGTCAAGATTCTAGAGAAAAAAGTCAAAAAAGTATAGTATGTCAGAAATATGGAAAAGCCATATATTATGTTAAAAATCAAAAAAAGAAAACTCAATTCAATACAAATTAATGAATATTTTACCCTGTTCTAAAGTTTTGCACCCTTAAAGAAAAACCCCTTCCTTACCAACTACTTCATATTATACCCTTTGTTAAGTGTTGCGTACATCAGGGTGTATCTCAAAGTATCTTGGTAACATAAAATAACTAAAATATGTAAGTTTATCAGAAAAGAAAAAAACCTTGTTTATCTGAACAAGTGTTGCATACACCAAAGTGTGTCTAAAAGTATCTTTGTAACACAAGAAAAAGAGAAGAAAGCGTTGATGTTAACAAAAACTGGATTGTTCCACTGAAATAATTAATAAATCATTTCAAAAAGTGCTCTTAAAAAGAACAAATGTATTCAGATAAAAGTATTTTGTTAGACTATTAAGTCCACGATGATTACATTTAACCCCTAACCCATTTGTATTATATGTTTGTTTTCCTAATAAAGCCAGAGTCACCTGAATTAATTTTGTCTCCATACCTTTTATTTTTATTTTTAACATTGTGTAACAATCTTAAGACATTTGGAGAGAACAAACACTGTGGTTAAAATGAGTGTCTTTATGACGTCTCTCACACAGTTGGTATTTTTCACAAAATTCATTTTTAAACACATCATCTTGATACAGAGACAACCCCGACATTCTTTTTACATAGGTAAAATACACAATATTTTTCTTTGAGGGGTCCTTAGTTTAAAATGATCTGGTGAGGAGGGTGTGACTTGTTATGTTGAGTGAGAGGCAGAGTCCTCTGTAAAGGTGAGATTCTTTTTCACCAGTATAATGTCCATCGATGTCTGACTCTGTTTAAAAAGTTCTTTAAGCTTTGTAGCTTTTCCATCAATCATTTTCAGCCAGGCAGTCAATGGCACCCGTACAGATGTCTGAAAAACTCCACATGTAGAGTTACAATTCTCTAAAACAAAATCATCAGAGGGGTCCTTCCCCAGCGTTTCCAAATGGCTTGCACGGTAATACCATCGCCCCGATGGTCCGCTTTTAGTTTCCCAGACGGTGCTTGTCAGGACTCTTCTCACTTCTGGCAGCGGGGAAATAACTCTTTCTTCCTCCACATTGAGGGGCGGCTGTGAAATCTCTTCTTTGATCTCGCATGCTGTCTGTGTTTCTTTGCTTTTCTTTGCAAATATCTTGTACACCGCTGGTTCCACTATGGTTTCTTGATGCACTACAGTGGTTGCGTGGAGATCTCTGGAAGACACCAGAGTTATCACAGCCCAATCTGTTGAGGTCAGTGTCGCTTTAACACTGTGGGGTCCATACGTTTCTCCATTCTTCAGATTGTAGAAATGCAGTTCATTTGCCATATAGTTGAATACATAAACCCCAAACATCGCCATTTTTCAGAGTCCATTCTTCATGAAATTCTTTGGCTGGAGGCGTCTGAATCCGGCACAGATATTGCATTCGTTTCTTGATTGGCGCTCCGGACTGATGGCTGTACGTTGTCACAGGCGTCTCGCTGATTAAACCCATATCTATGCTTCTCTTGGCCATTTTTCTTTTTTGAAAAGTGCCTTGGTGATTGGAAATGACTGGCCTGTTATTTAGTTTGAGCGTATTTATTTTCGTCTATTTCCATCCCCTTACTTTTAAATGATCTGGTGAGGAGGGTGGGACATGTTATGTTGAGCGGAGGCGGAGCCCTTGTACAAGCTGGAGGCTTCAAGGAGTGAAATGGAGCAGAAACACACATTCTTTATGGGTATTATCCCTAGTACAACCTCACACAAACTTAATATTGGTTTTCCTTATAGTGGTGTAAAGTAATTATAAAAAGACAAAGATCATGTTTTTAAAATTGTTTTATTATTTCCCCTCTTCAGAGAGACTTTTCTTATAGTTAAATAAAGGTAATTATACATTAGTTCACAATCCTACAACTAAAGAGAATATCCTCAGGTATCACTATTAAAAACTAAATAAGATCTTTTAAATTAATATGAATACCCTTAGCTCATTTGCATAATTGGGGGCATAATTGGGGGCGTGTCCACCTGTCACTTTTTCTGCATACTAATGTGATTGAAACAGTATGATTACTACTACTACTGCGTGAACTGTTACTTGGCTAATTCTCAGTAGATCGAAAATGGAAACATTTCTCACAGTCACAAGTCAGTGTAAACGACCGCGTTCTCCAATGGAGCCGGTCCAGCCGGACAACCCTGCTATCCACAAGGATCCCGATGTTCACTATGAAAACCGGGAGGATTGGGACCACGAAGAACAGGTGCCCCCGCCAACTGACCCGCTGCACCCGCAGCAGCAGGACCAGCTAGCTGCTACCACGAGCTGCAGTGGAACGAGCGCTGCTCCTCTCCGCACCGTGATGATCCACTGCCCTCATTTCCTCCACCCTGCTCTCTGCAGAGCTCCACTCCAGAATATACAAATTCTGCCAGTCAGTGATTCTCAGACACAGTGTCTCACCCTTTGAGCATCTCGGCAGAAATGAGCAGTCACTCCTCTCAGTTACAAATGGTCATTTTAAATGAATCAAGAATGTGTTGTATTTTCCGACATTGGCGCATTGTTCGAGGCGTGCTGACAGTCAGATCTAACACGGGGAATTGTGAATGAGGAGAAGAGAACTGAGAATGAGGAGGAGGAGGAGGAGGAGGAGGAGGAGGAGGAGGAGGAGGAGGAGGAGGAGGAGGAGGAGGAGGAGGAGGAGGAGGAGGAGGAGGAGGAGAGTCACAGAATGAGGCCAGAGAGGAGGAAAAGTGCGTTATTTAGGCAATGTTGTTGGTGGGAGTTAGGGAGAGACCGCCCCTTCCAGGTGTGTGTATGTGTGTGCGTTTTCCGGTGTGTGTTACGTGAAAGTCATGAGTGTTACACTATTGATTGGTTCTGTAAATAAAGAGAACGTTTTCGACATTGAAGGCTTGAGTGATCTTGAATAGCGGTGAACGCTACAATATGAACAGGCTGTGCTTGGCCCACTGGTATTGTTTGTATATTTTGAAAATTAACTAGCAACGCCGTGCTGTCATATAGCAACTGCTAAGCTACTGCAGCAAAAAAATCCTGGCGCCGCCCATGGCTACAGTTGAATTTTCTACTGCAACACTCCCCACACAGTGTACCCGCGACTGTTAAAATGAAGGCTCGGTAATCCGCTCATGGCATATATGTGTAAGCAGGGGTAGAGTGCTATTTTTACAAGTGGGGAGTGGACCTCACCTCCTCTAGGAGGGTCCTCACCTCCTCTAGTGGGGAAGAATTTTTTTTTAAATATTGAAGTTAAAAGCATCAATCTGGTGCACTTTGAGAGCCAAAATGAAGAGATCTATGGATATTAAGTATATCTCTCAACATACATATGAAACAGAACTGTAAACAGATTTTCTATTTCTTTATATATATTTTACAAATCACTCCCCTTTTAAAACAAACCGTTTGAGACCCACTGAGATAACTAGACTAAAGTTAACTATCTAAACACTGAGAGTCCTTTACTTCACCTGAGCTGAGGTTATCTGAGACTCTCTGTCTGACAGGAGAGAGTTCTCCCTCCACCTTGTTGTTGAAAAAGCTCCTTATATCCGTTAGCTTGGCTAGCTAGCACCAGATGCTAACCACAACGATCTCCGGTAGATACCCACCGGTGCGCGAGCTCTCTCTCTCGTTCGCTTGCACACACACACAAAATGGCTCGTGCCACACACACACACAGAGCAGAGCTTGAATGAAAGACAGAGACCCAGAAGTAAGCTACTTGTACTCACAAGGCCTATTATGTGCAGAATCCCTCTCGCTTTCAGGTGGTTTTGATTGAGTGTCCACAGCTGGACCTGTAAGGACTAAAAAACGATCCATTTGTCACTTTGCTGTTAGCAAATAATTTGGGGCTCCAGCTAACAGGAAATCACTCAAGTGTCACAAAGTAATTTAGCCTATGGGTAGGTCAAAAATCGAATGGGTGCTGGCCATTGGCCTAATCATATCACCTGTGTTGGCTTTATGTTTTTGGTCAAACATTTATTTGTTTCACATTTGCATTGATGTAATCAATAATTTTTCTGATTTAATTTAATAAAAATAATAATAATTTTCGGGGGGAAAAAAAAAAAACATATTTCTTGGGGGTGCTTAGGGGGTGCTTTGCCAATCCTGGGGGGTGCTTCAGCCCCTGGTTTTGAGTGATGTTTTGAATGCTTTAAAATGTGTTACCTTTTTATAGAAGTGATTATATTTGTATGCCAATATTTTCCTATGGTAAAGTTTGGTTTAGCACTTTTATTTTGGTAGTAATAAGATCGGGACTCTTATTTTGAAGGAACTTTTACCGAGAGTGAATGGACGGAGAAGAATGTACATATATTTTGCCTCCCAAGACTTTACACATTTCCTCTTTGCTTTTGTTTGGGTTCACCTTGCGCTTTATCAGTTGAATCACTTTGAATATTCGTTTGAGATGTTGACGGGTTGGCCAAACTTTTTACTGCACAGTCAAAGAACTTAATTTGCTTCGCCATTTTTTGTAAAACAAACACACGGCGCACCCAGAGCCCTATAATAGAATGCACCGTGCACGCGAGTAAACGTGCATCGCTTTCTGGCTCCGTAATCACACCAATGCATGTGCAGCTTAAGTATCAGGTTCCGACTGGTCACAACAATAATTAAATATCAGTCTTAATCAGTGGCGGCTGGTGGAAAATATTTTTGGTGGGGCTGTTGATATAGTGAGTAAACACATTTTTTTGGGAGAAATGACCCCTTAAATTAGGACTTCTGGTGATGTAATGGCACGTTTCCAGTGCAGCGCGGAGCTCGCTTTAATGCTGCGTTCAGACCGGACGCGATGCGAATATTCGCTTCGCTCTAAACGCTCCTATCGCTCTAGTCCCTCGAGTTTCACCGCGGCTGCCAGCTGTGTTTACTCGCATCATTCAAACAAGACGCGCTGGCTCGGGAGCTACAACTACAACACAATGAACATATTTTACCGTGATTAAATTGTAATACACGTTTCTAAATGATGCCGACGTAACAACATACTGATACCGGTTAGTAAAAACCATGAATTAATGCTTTGACAAGTCTGCAGACAGACGGCAGGCGAAAAACCTTTTAGAATGCTTGTTTTCTGAATGGAGCTTGGCTAAGCTAACGTTATATATGCTCCGACCGTCCACACTCACAACAACGGCCTATACAAACATAAATAAATCAGTGACTGTATTCTCCATGACACAGGCAGTCTGTGGTTTGTACTTGTTTAACTTTTGTCTAGTTTCTGAACAGATCGTATCTGTCCCCGGCTGTTTGAAGAGCAAGCATGGGAAACAAAAGATAGCATTTACCTGTTTGCATCCAGCTAGCCATGCCTTTCTGGTGTACCAGCTACGTGAGAAGCCTCTTTGATACTATTTGTCTTTTTCACGAGCTTGCTGGGATATATACAAATCGGGTTGGTCCGGTCCAAGGTCTTTAAGCATCAATTTATCTCCCTACTTACTTCTCCTTTCGAAAGGATTGGAGAGTAGCTCTTGCACGGAATTGGGTGCGGACCGAGGTCCTGCAACTCCACCTGCACACCATTCTCATCCAACTTCTGCGTCACCTTGGTCACTCACGAGTCTAAAAAACAACTCACGTCAACGCACGTAAGCAACGTGGGCGCAAACGTGAGCGCCCTCGTGACCAAAATATTTGACGGCGCTGATTGGCTGAAATTATGTTTCGGCGGCACAATTTACTATTGAGACCTTTGCAACGTGCTGGTTGCTGCTGTTTGGCTCGGGGGCTCCGCCTGGTAATGATAAACTAATGCCATGGGCAAGGCCAGGCAGGAAACATGTGAATTATCAGTAACTTTAGCCATCGTAACACAATTTTACGAGATTTTATTGTAGATTATACATTTTACTGATACCAATTGTATGATATTTACCTTGTTCATTAAAAATAAAAATATAAAATATATATATATTTTAAATGTTTTTTTTTAAATATTTTTTTTTTATGTGGGAAGAGGTGGGGCGGCGCCCCTAGCGCCCCTATGGGCCGGCCGCCACTGGTCTTAATACAACAAATAATTAACATTTATCTATTTTTGCGGTTCACATTTTGGTGTTTGCTGTCCTTATTTCTTTATGTTAGAAACTGGTTGCCAAGGCCAAGAAGTGGTTGACATTTTTTCTGAATGGTTGCCAATGGCAACCTGGCAACCATTACTGTCGAGCCCTGTGGACATTGGAACAGCACTTCGGCGGCACTCGATGACGTAGTATGCTTGAAATAGTGGCTCTGAAGCAGCTTTACTCGAGATTGAGAAACACCCACTGTGTGGGAAAGAGCTGCTATCTCTCTGCTCACAGTCTGCATCATCCTCCTCTTCCTCCCTCAGTGCAGCCATCCTGGCCTCCTCTTCCTCTTCTAGAAACTGGTGAAGCTTCTTAAACTGCTCCATTATCTGCGTCTCTGTGTGTTGAGCCTATGGACCTTCATGTGTCCTGCTGTTTGATCAAACTTCGCTTTAACTTCTTCAAAGAGCTTCAGTTTCTCCTGAAAGGCCTGCAGAGCTTTCTGGAGCTCCTCTCTGAGATCCTGAGCAGCTTCATCGATGGGTCTGATTCTGATTTCGGTGTGTTCTTGAATCTCTGCAGACGAGACACACTGGCTGCTGATGGTCCAGACAGAAGAGTCTGAGTTTCTCAGACTGCAGATAACCTCTGGAGATCTCTGATCTCTCTCCAATAAGGTCTCACACAGGTTATTTAAAGCCAGGTTACAGGGGGGATTCCTTCCTGAAGATTCTGTCTTACAGACTGTCGGTTTCTCTCTCCACCAGGTCCAGGGTTTCCCACACATAAACTATACTTGGGCGGGCCGCCCAGGTATATTAACGGCCGCCCAAGTATATTTCGCGACCCATTTAGTTTGTTTTTTTATATAAGTTTTTTTTTTTATATATATTTTTTTTATTCGTCCAAGACCACGATGCCATCTGCGATCGATTAACTTGTGGACAATGATCCCTCGCTCCCTTGCTCTGATCTCGCCTCCTTCTGGCCTGTTAAGTGGCCTGCCTCACACAGGGTGACTGGCTGTGGCCTGCCGACATGGCCACCGTCATACAGATCATATATCAAAGCCCTTGATTGGTCTCTGTGTGTCATTCAAGCTCGGGATAACCTCAGCTCAGGTGAGGTAAAGGACTCTCTGAGTGTTTAGATAGTTAACTTAGTCTAAGTTCTCAGTGGGTCTCAAACGGTGTGGTCACCATTTATGTAAACACATATTTCCATTTGAGAGGGTAGTGATTGGTCTAATGCAGTGTTTCTCAAACTTTTTCATACCAAGGACCACTTAACCAATAAAAAATCACTCACGGACCACCTAACTCCACAAATATCCCAAAACACATCGTTTTTCTAGAACGGATTATAAATCGCCTGAAAATGGTACAAACAAGTGGCAACATGTGTGACGAAGGTGGTGCCCTGAGCTTTAACATGCAATAGAAAGTGAAGCTCGTTCCATTGCGGAGATATTCCCGCGAGAGTGTGAAAAACTTAAATGTATTTATTTATTTCAAATGTGAAATGTTACCAATATACTCATGGACCACTAGGGGGCGCTCACGGACCACCAGTGGTCCGCGGACCACACTTTGAGAAGCACTGAGCTAAATGAAATGTAATTAGTAAAATATGCATGAATAAATAAATAAAAAGTTAACTAGGTGAAAAAAGGTAAGATACACTTATAAAACTTGTTGAGAGAAAACTAGTCTTTGCTGCTGCCTCAAAGAGGAGCAGGGAGGAGAGGAGGGAGACAGCAGAGGCTGATTCAGGAGCACAGACACACTCACAACTATATATGAACCAAAAATAAATTAATAAACAAGTTTCAGTGTTTTTTTCATATTGGAAATGGGATGTTGTTGGTTATGGCCATGATTTTATGATTATTGAAATGTATACAGTTCTGTTTCATATAGGTGTTTCCATAGATCTAGTCTCTTTATTTTCCCCCTCAAAATGCACCAGATTGATGCATTTAACTCCAAAATAAAAAATAAAATCTTACCGGGGGGGGCTTGCCCCTGGACCCCCCTAGAGGATTTGAGGTCCACCCCCACTAAAAATCGCATGGATAGGTTCCTAAATACATTTATAAATACATTAATTTTTTTAAATAGTAACCCATTTCCATATGTTCATGTGTGGGTAGAAGATTTAAACTATAGGGCTATCATTATGGGCCCTGCCTGTACCTGTTCGCTCTGCCATCGCGTGAAGGGTCTGCTAACAAGCGACCAACAGAAAGGTTAATGTTAATGTTGTTGCAGGTCACCTGAAACGTCACGTCATTCATCTTGAAAGGGATGTGCAAACTAGTCATTATATACAGTCTTTAATTAACTATTAGTAGAGAATAACGAGTAATGAATATACTTTATAGGGATCCTATTAATATCTAATAATACAAATAATTCAATTCAATAACATGCTTTAACCACTGGGTGTCCCTTTATATCAGAGCTGTGCACCTTTATGGTGTAAATACAGCCTATCTACCAATTGGATCAAATATCAAAATTAGTGTTGATACTGCAAGGAGACGTATTGTGTGAAAAGAAATGTACGATAATGTTTAATTGCTTATATATTTATGATCCACGTCACATATTCAGCTCTGGCGGCAGTTCTCATGTTTGTCACGAGACAAACAGGAGCACGTATCAGCAGGGCTCTATACATAGAGAATTACGGCAGATATGTCATATTTAATGCCGCCGAACCATGTACACCGAACTACAAGAAGATAAGGAGGACTTTTACAAAAAAGTAATAGAGATTTTTGTCCAGAAGGATAGGCAAATGGACTTAATCTTCAAGTCAAGGTAAGACTGCAATTGTATTGAAAATGGGATCTTACTAAGAGAGAACAATTCAATATTTAAATGATACAATTACATTTTTTTGGGTATCCTTCTGTTGAACTGTCTGTTTAAAAGTAATTGAAGCATCAGACAAAAAAAGCTTTTGAAAATAATATTATATTTTGATTTAATATATTTGTCATTTTCATTTCATTTCAAACCTTTATTTAACCAGATTGGTCCCATTGAGATCATAGATCTCTTTTTCAAGGGAGACCTGCAGAGTCAGTGCCAGTGCCTCACCAGCCATGAACCTCTCTGCAGAAGCTTATATATAGACATCTGAGTTTTTTGTGCCCCACCACTTTTGTACATATAGAAACGCCACTGGATACCGGGTTGGTTTTAGGAACTGTATGTGCGTGTGTGTGGTGTAGGTGTGTGTGGTACAGTGTGTGCTTAGATGCAGTGGACAGACAGGTATCAGTTGGTTTGGTGTCCTCTGCTTACTTTTAATACTTGTAAATAAAACTTTTGGCCGTAATTTATTTCCCTCATTGTAGCGACCAGAGGGGGGGGGGGGGGATATATCCAGTCTCTGATAGTGTTACGTTATTATGAGAGTGCTCTGTTTGATTCTGAAATGGTATATATTTATATAAATATATATGTGTGTGTGGTGTGTGTGTGTGTGTGTTGGTGTGTGTGTGTGTGTATGTGTGTGTCCACATCTGTAGCCTGTTATTGTCTCATTATACCGCACTGTGAATGAATTAAAAGTAAATATATAAGTGGTCATGAACACATTTGTCCTTCAGACAGAGGGCTGCTGTGCCTTCTGTCATCATTAATGGACGTCTCTTTGAAATGACCGCTCAGAGGAGAGGAGTTCTCATTTCTCTAACCGCCTTCTGCTTCCCCTCCTCTCTCCTCGGCTCCCTCCTCGACTCCTCCGTTCGCATCTCCTGTGGGCGGGACTAAGTCTCGAGGATAGGAGTCGAGGAGGGGAGTTAGAGAAATGAGAAAGGGCCCGGGGCTCCGGCACCGACACGGTGGGCGTAGTTACCCATCCTCAGATGCCGGTGGTCACGGCCGACGGGGAACTGGAGCCCGGCCCGGGACTTAGCATTGGCTCGGGCCTTTCATCCGGTCTTCCTTTTCTTTTTTTAATGGCACAATTTTATTTTACAGATGTTTATACAAAATAAAATCAACTCGTGAATTATTTCGTATTTCAACAAAAAATAAACTACCAAGCAGCATAGCCAATACTGCTATTAAAAATAGCTCCACCTTTGCTTCAATACTAAGGTGATGAACAAATTGAAAAATACATAATTATAACAAATATGATTTATTAATAAATGAGAACTTTTACATTTGTAGATGTTGACAAAGTATAATAATTTGTAATATTTCTACATTCCTAATAATCTTCAAAACGCTTTCTGGTTCTTTGAAGGCTCTATCCAGACTATCTTCTGGTTATTGTCTGCATCAATCCCTATTATCTCTTACAACAACAAAAAACAACATCTTGGACATAACCGCAAGACTGTAACCTCTTCACATTCTGTTGAGATTGTGAGTCAATTACTAGCCATGTCTCACACATTGCTGTTTTGAATCATTGCTATGTGGATGACAGTTGAACTGGATGATGTAACATGTATGCCATCTGCTGGAAAGAAGACGTATCGCTCTGTTGGCGTCAACAAAAGCAGAGTGAAGCTCTCATACCATAAACAACCTTTGAGTACAGACATCGTCCTGCAGAGAGCACACAGCCCAACAGCACGTTGTTGGTCTAGCGTCATTTTACAAAACGTTTGCATTAAGACACTAAGACTAGCTGGTCCATTGTAAAGGTCAGTCCACCTTAAATGAGCAGTGGTTCATCAACAGTCAGTGGTTAACGTATACATCAGAATGACAAAAACATGAAACATATTGTCCACAGACAGATTTCTCTCACGTGTGAACTGTCATAAGACTTATTCATTGTCCTCTCCATCGGCTTCTGTTTCCATGTGTTCAGCTGAGCTGCTGACTGGAGGCTCTGCCTCTCCGTTATCCTCAGTTTGAATGTCATGAAGCCGTGAGGACTGACGACCAACACACTTGTGCCTTTTGAAAACACCACGCCATTTAAATCTTTTGTCACAAACATTGCAGCTGTATATTTCCTCTCTTGTGTGGACTCTCATGTGTTTCTTTAAACTTCCACTATGTGAAAAAGCTTTCTTACAGACTGAGCATTTGAATGGTTTCTCTCCTGTGTGGACTCTCATGTGTGTCTTTAAATATCCACTCTGTGAAAACGCTTTCTTACAGACTGAGCAGCTGAGTGATCTCTCTCCTGTGTGGACTCTCATGTGTTTCTTTAAATTTCCCCTATGTGAAAAAGCTTTCTTACAAACTGAGCATTTGAATGGTTTTTCTCCTGTGTGGACTCTCATGTGTGCCTTTACAGTTTCCTTATGTGAAAAAGCCTTCTTACAGACTGAGCATTTGAATGCTTTCTCTCCTGTGTGGACTCTCATGTGTGTCTTTAAAAGTCCACTCTGTGAAAAAGCTTTCTTACAAACTGAGCATTTGAATGCTTTCTCTCCCGTGTGGACTATCATGTGTTGATCTAGATATTTTCTATCTCTAAAAGCTTTCTGACAGACTGAGCAGCTGAATGGTTTCTCTCCAGCACTATGTCGGGGATCACTGACAGATTCTTGTCTATGTTTCAGTGAGCTTGAGCCTGAGGCAGGTTCTCTGGTCTCCTTCCAATCAGCACTGTCTTCAGTGTCAGGTTCAGAAGAGTCTTCAGTGTCTTCAGAAGAGTCTCCAGTGTGGTCCTCAGTCTTTGGTTGTAAACTGCTCTCCAGACTGGTGCTCCCCTCCTGCTGGTCTGGGGGAGGCTCTTCTTTAACCACCACCAGCTGATGGACATCTGCTCTGTGTTTCCGAAGCTGAGGCTGTAAAACAGCGTCCAGTAGTTTCTGGAGTCTCTCGTTCTCCTCTTTGGAAAGAAACAGCTCCTCCTCGAGCTACGCTATTGTTTGTTCAAACAGAGCAAATATCTCTTCATTAGCAGCAGTGACTCGCTGCTTCTTCAACGACAGCAGCATCTTGACTTTACTCATGTTTCCTCGATCACCTTTTCCTGCAGACTCCGTTAAACACACCGTTTCTCTCTCCGTCAAACTCTCAATCTGACTAGTGTTGCTCACCTGTTTCCAGCTAGCATGCTAAGCTAGCTCCTATAGTCCGAGGTAAACGCTCCAGAAAAAAGAGCACAGAGTCCATTCGGAGGTTTATCCAGACACACAGATGATGGATCAGTAGAGCTGGAGCTCACACACACTAGGCTTGTTTGAGACAAGCAAGACCTGCGCAGACCTGCGCAGTTGCGATCAACGTCTTGCTAGTGCGTTGCATGATGGTTAGTCATTTTGTCCGACTTGCTCTGGAGGCTCGCCCACATGAGACTTTGAAATCTCGCGGGACAAAGACGCCCGCAGCCTTGAGAGCGAGGCGAGGCGAGTTGGCGCACTTGCTCTCCACGAGCTGCGGAAGCGAAATGCTTGATGGGAAACGGCTCGCTGGTATCTCGAGCTGAGCGCTCATTGGTGGTTTTTACCACGTGCTGCTGATGAAACTCTCCAATTGGCTGGCAAAAGTTTGTTGTTGTTTTGTGTCAGTTTTACGTCGCCACATCCATTCCCATTTTTCATCATTGTTCCACAATGTTTATCATCATGAAATTAATATCTATATATTTTATACTATACTGCTTACCGTTTTCATACTTTATATATCTTAGCATATTCATACACACTGTTCATACTGCTCACAGGCTGATATCTAGTGTATTCATACCCCACTGTTTATTCATCATTCAATTCATTCTATATGTTATTCTGTAGATTGTGTGCATTACTTTCCACTTCACTGCTTGTTGCACCTGGTTAGAAGCTAAACTGCATTTCGTTATCTCAGTACCTGTAATATGTGCAATAACAATAAAGTTTCTCTTTAAGTTAAACCAAATCATTAAAATAAAATCTATTGTAATGTAATGATTTGGTATTGAATACATCATTTAAAATGGCAAGATTAAATCAAATTACAATCATGTTGTACACATCATAAAGCTTAAAGTGGCAGCTAAAGAATTAACACAGCAGCAGGTCTGTTCAATTCATGCTCAATAAGCTTCATGTGTGCGGATCTGAAGGGACTGATCATTTGTAGCCTGTCCACCTATCAGTTTTGCAAACATTAAGAGGGAGGAGCATTACTATTGCATCCACTTCATCTGCAACGAAAAACGCCAACGCAATTTCCGCCATTGCAAACCCAGCCAGTCAAGCCGACTCCGAGTCCGAGCTGTCCGACTTAAGACGAGCTTTTGGACACCTCCCCCGGCTGCGATCGGCTACTCTCGTCTACTTTCGAGGCGAGCCGCAATGTGTCTCAAACAAGCCTAGTTTCTCAGGAACACAGAGAGAGAACCGAAGCGACGAGACGCAGCATGCAGGGCTCGAGTTATGTGTGAGCTCCTGTCTTGCCTCTTCCTGATATATGATTTCTCGGGTTTCCAACGAACTGTGGCTCTCTGCTCGCCACAGCGGCTCTTTATATCCACCAGCTGCTCTCTGATTGGCCATCAACGAGCGTATCGACGATCGTCCAATCAGAACGGAGCTCACGTTGGGAAGGCTCTTTATGCGGCTTATTTAAAAATAAAACAGGACACATTTAACCAGACCATAACCCTTAATATAAAAAGTGTTTGATAAATAATCCCACAGAAAAACTTGTTGACATTTTCAGTGCATCCAGAGAATGTTAATTATATTCAAATGTGTTAAGTTGGTAAGGTTTAAACACATTAATATGAAAACAATCCCTGAAACCTGAAACTAAAATGTGACAAATCCAATCTAAATGACTGCGATATATTCTCTGTACTGAAGTAATATAAACATAATATCTGCATTAAAACAGTACACTGTACGGTGAATGAAACATTAAGAGGTAAACAAACGTGCGTCTAACACGTAACATGTAATGTAATGATAAGCTTTCAGAGGTGCACCAATCAGGGGGCTGCAGGTCTGCAAACGGGAGCTGTAGAAGTTGGCTTTGTCCTGTAAACACATCCTGAAGTTTACCTGTTGTCTAATGAAGTGGTGGAACACGCTGGAGACCTGGTTGCATTACAAAGTGAATATCTATTTCCAGAGAAATATAGAATGTTTGGAAGTGTTTGGAAAGAGCTCAAACACAGATCAATACATAGCAAGCACACCATCTGTCAGGTGTGGCATGACAACATACAGTATCATATCAAACAGGGATTTGAAGCCACTGCAATATTTCACATGTCAAATTCTGACGGCGTGAAAAAGCATGCAGACATCGTTGCTGAGGTGATAATACCTCCAGTTATTAACTGTTAAATCAAACGTTTATTCATGTTCAGCATTTGTAATGACTCAATAAATGCATTAGATATTATGCATATAGATATCACAATAACTATTTATGTTCAAACACATGACTACAAAAAGAGAAATAAAACATATAGCCTAAATCAAATGTGTAAGATAGAAACAAATGTATAATAATAATGTAGTATTCTATTGGAAAGCATTTAACTCTCCTATTGCTATGAAATAAACAAAGTACTGTAGTAATCAACTATTTCAAATGTATAGTAGAAAGTAGAATCGACAAGGAGTACTGCAGCAAAACATTATTAATGACAATTGATGAATTAAAAGAACACAGTAAACACAGAGTTACCCAAGATGTTTTAAATAGATTAGAATAGAATATTATCGCTATTGTCATCGTGCAAAGATAACAACATTTATTTGGCCTCTCTCACTGCAGTTATACAAATAGACACAAATACATTCATACATAAAAGCAGCAATGCAATACAATTCTATGTCAATGTGTATATTTACATAGTGCCAACAGATGCTAGAAAAATATCCATACATAATTGTGGTTGCAGTCTTTGAGGAGTGGAGTCCTGTGTGTGTGTGTGTGTGTGTGTGTGTGTGTGTGTGTGTGTGTGTGTGTGTGTGTGTGTGTGTGTGTGTGTGTGTGTGTGGTGTGTGTGTGTGTGTGTGTGTGTGTGTGTGTGTGTGTGTGTGTGTGTGTGTGTGTGTGTGTGTGTGTGTGTGTGTGTGTGTGTGTGTGTGTGTGTGTGTTTGTGTGTGTGTGTGTTCAGTTAGCTAACAACAAACCGAGTTACAGAAGACAACTACACTTTAACCACCTTTATATAAACGGTTGGGAAACGTTACATTATTTAATGAAAAAACGAGATTGATTTACTTTTGATAAGTTTCCTTTTTGTTGGACAACAGTTCCGTGATAATACTCCGTAGATGCTGCAGATACTAAGAGCTGTTGCTCTGACTCTCCCTCTCTGGGTCTCCTCTCTTCTACCCGAAGGGGGAAACAGCGCAACTCAACAGAAAACTAATTATTCCTAATTTCCTACAATGTGCTTCTACTTTACTCAAGTACAAGATCTCAGTACTTCTACTTTACTCAAGTACAAGATCTGAGTACTTCTACTTTTACTCAAGTACAAGATTTGAGTACTTCTACTTGTACTCACGTACAGGATCTGAGTACTTTTACTTTTACCTTAGAAGCAGATCTGAGTACTTCTACTTTTACTCAAGTACAAGATTTGAGTACTTCTACTTTACTCAAGTACAGGATCTGAGTACTTCTACTTTTACTCAAGTACAAGATTTGAGTACTTCTACTTTTACTCAAGTACAGGATCTGAGTACTTCTACTTTTACCTTAGAAGCAGATCTGAGTACTTCTATTTTTACTCAAGTACAAGATCTGAGTACTTCTACTTTTACTCAAGAACAATATCTGAGTACTTCTACTTTTACTTAAGTACAGGATCTGAGTACTTCTACTTTTACCTTAGAAGCAGATCTGAGTACTTCTATTTTTACTCAAGTACAAGATCTGAGTACTTCTACCTTTACTTAAGTACAATATCTGAGTACTTCTACTTTTACTCAAGTACAGGATCTGAGTACTTCTACTTTTACCTTAGAAGCAGATCTGAGTACTTCTACTTTTACTCTAAAACTAAAAACTATGCACCGTATAATCGGCCTGCACGTGCCGTTAACCTCCATGTTTTCAAAGTCCAGCCAAAGCAGATCTCCTCTCATGACATAGAAGTCCAACAAATAAAATTAGCCCTCCTAAATGTCAGATCTCTGAATAATAAAACCTTTGTAGTTAATGACCTGAGTAGTTATACAAATGCCACTTTCATCACATTAGTATGCATGGAATGTGACAAGTCGCCCCGCCCCTTTTGCCCCTTTTGACCGGAAGTCCCACCCTGCTTGACCGGAAGTCCCGCCCCGTTTGACCGGATGTCCCGCCCCCACGTCCGGCGGATGTCCCGCCCCGCTTCCGGTTTACAAAATAAAATATAAATTAAATTAAAATTAAAAAAATGAGAAAAATAAAATGCCGTTGTTTCAATCAATTAGTATGCATAGGATATATGTCCCGCCTCCTAACCACTTCCTGTGCCCCTAATCCTGTATACAGTATTGAATGTAACTTATAAATACTTGCAAATAACATGAAATTAATCAAAGTAAAGCATCTAAAAAACATATATTTTAAAAAAGTATGTACCGCCTCCTAACCACTTCCTGTGCCCCTAATCCTGTATACAGTATTGAATGTAACTTACAAATACTTGCAAATAACATGAAATTAATCAAAGTAACATTCCGAGACAAGTCAGGACATGAAGGGAGAGAGCATATGGTGGTCGAGGGGAGGAACACACACACACACACACACACTTTCCTCACCCCTCTCCCGTTAGAGGTTGGTTAAATAAAAAGCCAGCGTCTTTTGGTCACTCTTCAATATTTTTCAAGTCGAGAGAAAATGGCCAAGAGACGTCTTGATATGAGTTTAATCAGCGAGACACCGGTAACAAACTTACAGCCATCCGTTGGGTGCTCCAATCAAGAGAAAGTCGTAATATTGTTTATTATCGATACCTGAGGATATTCTCTTTTTTATTTGTAGCAACTGTGAACTAATGTGTAATTACTTTTTTACTAACTATAAGAAAAGTCTCTCTGAAGAGGGGAAATAATAAAACAATTTTAAAAACATGATCTTTGTCTTTTTATAATTACTTTACACCACTATAAGGAAAACCAATATTAAGTTTGTGTGAAGTTGTACTAGGGATAATACCCATAAAGAATGTGTGTTTCTGCTCCATTTCACTCCATGAAGCCTCCAGCTTGTACAAGGGCTCCGCCTCCACTCAACATAACATGTCCCGCCCTCCTCACCAGATCATTTAAAAGTAAGGGGATGGAAATAGATGAAAATAAATACGCTCAAACTAAATAACAGGCCAGTCATTTCCAATCACCAAGGCACTTTTCATAAAAGAAAAATGGCCAAGAGAAGCATAGATATGGGTTTAATCAGCGAGACGCCTGTGACAACGTACAGCCATCAGTCCGGAGCGCCAATCAAGAAACGAATGCAATATCTGTGCCAGATGCAGACGCCTCCAGCCGAAGAACTTCATGAAGAATGGATTCTGAAAAATGGCGATGTTTGGGGTTATGTATTCAACTATATGGCTAATGAACTGCATTTCTACAATCTGAAGAATGGAGAAATGTATGGACCCCGCAGTGTTAAAGCGACACTGACCTCAACAGATTGGGCTGTGTTAACTCTGGTGTCTTCCAGAGATCTCCACGCAACCACGGTACCAGAAGAAGTAGTGCATCAAGAAACCATAGTGGAACCATCGGTGTACAAGATATTTGCAAAGAAAAGCAAAGAAACACAGACAGCATGCGAGATCAAAGTAGAGATTTCACCACCGCCCCTCAATGTGGAGGTAGAAAGAGTTATTTCCCCGCTGCCAGAAGTGAGAAGAGTCCTGACAAGCACCGTCTGGGAAACTAAAAGTGGACCATCGGGGCGATGGTATTACCGTGCAAGCCATTTGGAAACGTGGGGGAAGGACCCCTCTGATGATTTTGTTTTGGAGTATTTTAATTCTACATGCGGGGTATTTCAAACGTCCTTGAGGGTGTCTCTGACTGCATGGCTGGAAATGATTGATGGAAAAGCTACAAAGCTTAAAGAACTTTTTAAACAGAGTCAGACATCGATGGACATTATACTGGTGAAAAAGAATCTCACCTTTACAGAGGACTCCGCCTCCCACTCAACATAACAAGTCACACCCTCCTCACCAGATCATTTTAAACTAAGGACCCCTCAAAGAAAAACATTGTGTATTCTACCTATGTAAAAAGAATGTTGGGGTTGTCTCTGTATCAAGATGATGTGTTTAAAAAAGAATTTTGTGAAAAATACCAACTGTGTGAGAGACGTCATAAAGACACTCATTTAACCACAGTGTTTGTTCTCTACAAATGTTTGTAAGATTGTTAAAAATGTAAAAAAATAAAGGTATGGAGACAAAATTAATTCAGGTGACTCTGGCTTTATTAGGAAAACAAACATATAATACAAATGGGTTATGGGTTAAATGTAACCAATCGTGGGACTTAATAGTCTAACAAAATACTTTTATCTGAATACATTTGTTCTTTTTAAGAGCACTTTTTTGAAATTATTTATTTATTATTTCAGTGGAACAATCCAGTTTTTGTTAACATTAACGCTTTCTTCTCTTTTTCTTGTGTTACGAAGATACTTTTAGACACACTTTGGTGTATGCAACACTTGTTCAGATAAACAAGGTTTTTTTCTTTTCTGATAAACTTACATATTTTAGTTATTTTATGTTACCAAGATACTTTAAGATGCACCCTGATGTACGCAACACTTAACAAAGGGTATAATATGAAGTAGTTGGTAAGGAAGGGGTTTTTCTTTAAGGCAAGGCAAGGCAAGGCAAGTTTATTTATATAGCACTTTTCAACGCAGGGTAATTCAAAGTGCTTTACAAAAAAAAATGAAAGACATTAAGCATTAAAAAAGAAAAGCTAATAAAATAAACATTAAGGAAAAATACATGGATAAAAGTTACAGTGCAGTCTAAAATATGAATAGTTCAATTAAACATTACAAGAAAAAGTACATGGATAAAAGTTACAGTGCAGTTTAAAATATGAATAGTTCAATTAAAAGCAGCGACAAAAAGAAAAGTCTTCAGCCTGGATTTAAAAGTAGTAAGAGTTGCAGCGGACCTGCAGGTTTCTGGGAGTTTGTTACAGATATTTGGAGCATAATAACTGAACGCTGCTTTACCATGTTTAGTTCTGACTCTGGGGACAGAAAGCTGACCAGTCCCTGAAGACCTGAGAGATCTGGATGGTTCATAGTTTAGCAGGAGGTCAGTAATGTATTTTGGGCCTAAACCATTCAGTGCTTTATAAACCAGCAGCAATATTTTGAAATCTATTCTTTGACACACAGGAAGCCAGTGTAAAGACTTCAGAACAGGAGTGATGTCCACTTTCTTAGTGTTAGTGAGGACTCGAGCAGCGGCGTTCTGAATCAGCTGCAGCTTTCTAATAGATTTTTTAGTGAGACCTGTGAAGACACCATTGCAGTAGTCGAGTCTACTGAAGATAAAGGCATGGACAAGTTTTTCCAAATCCTGCTGTGACATTAGTCTTTAAATCCTAGATATATTCTTTAGGTGATAGTAGGCTGATTTAGTAACTGTTTTAATGTGACTGTTGAAACTCAGGTCAGAGTTCATGACTACACCTAGATTTCTGGCTTTATCTGTTGGTTTGAACATTGCAGACTGAAGCTCAGCGCTAACTTTTAAACGTTCTGCCTTGGCTCCAAAGACCATTACCTCAGTTGTATCTTTGTTTAATTGGAGAAAGTTCTGACACATCCAGTCATTGATTTGTTCAATGCACTTACTCAGTGTTTGAATTGGAGCATAGTCTCCTGGTGAAATTGTTACGTAAATTTGTGTGTCATCTGCATAGCTATGGTAACTTATTTTGTTGTTCTTCATTATCTGAACCAGTGGTAGCATGTAGATGTTAAAGAGAAGAGGCCCCAAGATGGAGCCTTGAGGAACCCCACATGTCATATTTGTCAACTCAGATGTGTATTTACTTATAGAAACAAAGTTGTTTCTAACCTTTAAGTAGGATTTAAACCAATTTAGAACTGTTTCCGAAAGTCCCACCCAGTTTTCCAGTCGGTCTAGTAATATGCTGTGGTCAACAGTGTCAAACGCAGCACTGAGATCTAATAATACTAACACTGAAGTTCTGCCACTGTCTGTGTTTAAGTGGATGTCGTTAAAGACCTTTACAAGAGCAGTCTCAGTGCTGTGGTTTGGACGAAAGCCTGACTGGAACACAATGGAAACAACTATTTAAATGCAAGAAATTACTCAACCGTTGAATAACAACTTTTCAATGATTTTAACCTAGAAATGGCAGGTTTGATATGGGCCTGTAATTGTTCATTACTGAAGCATCTAGATTATTCTTTTTTAAGAGCGGT